>NC_091291.1:22684153-22792559 GCF_032444005.1 Ranitomeya imitator | reverse complement strand
TGTGTACATACATTACATTACTGATCCTGAGTTACATCCTGTATTATACTCCAGAGCTGCACTCACTATTCTGCTGGTGCAGTCACTGTGTACATACATTACATTACTGATCCTGAGTTACCTCCTGTATTATACTCCAGAGCTGCACTCACTATTCTGCTGGTGCAGTTACTGTGTACATACATTACATTACTGATCCTGAGTTACATCCTGTATTATACCCCAGAGCTGCACTCACTATTCTGCAGGTGCAGTCACTGTGTACATACGTTACATTACTGATCCTGAGTTACATCCGGTATTATACTCCAGAGCTGCACTCACTATTCTGCTGGTGCAGTCACTGTGTACATACATTACATTACTGATCCTGAGTTACCTCCTGTATTATACTCCAGAGCTGCACTCACTATTCTGCTGGTGCAGTTACTGTGTACATACATTACATTACTGATCCTGAGTTACATCCTGTATTATACTCCAGAGCTGCACTCACTATTCTGCTGGTGCAGTCACTGTGTACATACATTACATTACTGATCCTGAGTTACCTCCTGTATTATACTCCAGAGCTGCACTCACTATTCTGCTGGTGCAGTTACTGTGTACATACATTACATTACTGATCCTGAGTTACATCCTGTATTATACCCCAGAGCTGCACTCACTATTCTGCAGGTGCAGTCACTGTGTACATACGTTACATTACTGATCCTGAGTTACATCCTGTATTATACTCCAGAGCTGCACTCACTATTCTGCTGGTGCAGTCACTGTGTACATACATTACATTACTGATCCTGAGTTACATCCTGTATTATACTCCAGAGCTGCACTCACTATTCTGCTGGTGCAGTCACTGTGTACATACATTACATTACTGATCCTGAGTTACATCCTGTATTATACCCCAGAGCTGCACTCACTATTCTGCTGGTGCAGTCACTGTGTACATACATTACATTACTGATCCTGAGTTACATCCTGTATTATACCCCAGAGCTGCACTCACTATTCTGCTGGTGCAGTCACTGTGTACATACATTACATTACTGATCCTGAGTTACATCCTGTATTATACCCCAGAGCTGCACTCACTATTCTGCTGGTGCAGTCACTGTGTACATACATTACATTACTGATCCTGAGTTACATCCTGTATTATACCCCAGAGCTGCACTCACTATTCTGCTGGTGCAGTTACTGTGTACATACATTACATTACTGATCCTGAGTTACATCCTGTATTATTCCCCAAAGCTGCACTCACTATTCTGCTGGTGCAGTCACTGTGTACATACATTACATTACTGATCCTGAGTTACCTCCTGTATTATACTCCAGAGCTGCACTCACTATTCTGCTGGTGCAGTCACTGTGTACATACATTACATTACTGATCCTGAGTTACATCCTGTATTATACTCCAGAGCTGCACTCACTATTCTGCTGGTGCAGTCACTGTGTATATACATTACATTACTGATCCTGAGTTACATCCTGTATTATACTCCAGAGCTGCACTCACTATTCTGCTGGTGCAGTCACTGTGTACATACATTACATTACTGATCCTGAGTTACATCCTGTATTATACTCCAGAGCTGCACTCACTATTCTGCTGGTGCAGTCACTGTGTACATACATTACATTACTGGTCCTGAGTTACATCCTGTATTATAGCCCAGAGCTGCACTCACTATTCTGCTGGTGCAGTCACTGTGTACATAAATTACATTACCGATCCTGAGTTACATCCTGTGTTATTCTCCAGAGCTGCACTCACTATTCTGCTGGTGCAGTCACTGTGTACATAAATTACATTACTGATCCTGAGTTACATCCTGTATTATACTCCAGAGCTGCACTCACTATTCTGCTGGTGCAGTCACTGTCTACATACTGTACATTACATTACTGATCCTGAGTTACATCCTGTATTATACCCCAGAGCTGCACTCACTATGTCACTGTGTACATATATTACATTACTGATCCTGAGTTACATCCTGTATTATACCCCAGAGCTGCACTCACTATTCTGCTGGTGCAGTCACTGAGTACATACATTACATTACTGATCCTGAGTTACATCCTGTATTATACTCCAGAGCTGCACTCACTATTCTGCTGGTGCAGTCACTGTGTACATACATTACTGATCCTAAGGTACATCCTGTAACTCACTTTCAGCTACAATGACCAAAACTAGATAGTGACTCCACCAGCAGAATTGTGAGTGCAGCTCTGGAGTGTAATACAGAAAGGATTGTAAATCATGCTCTTGAGTTATTTACAAATTGACTGTGAAAATTATATCTTTATAAAACACAATATTATCACGTCATCAGACTTATAAGTGCAGCTCTGGAGGTGACTGGAGAATGAGTCACACTGTAACTGTACGGGAGGGTCAGTCGGTCGTATGTCACCTTCCTCAGACTCACCACTTTATGATTTTCCTCATAGATCATCAGATAGAGATCCGTTGTCTTCCACTCAAGACGGTGTCATCAGGGAGACGGCCAGTATGGCCTCGCCCGGAGAGGGCAGCAAGTCAGCGGAGAAGAAACTCCTCCATGCCACATCTAAGTCGTCCATTGTGCCAGCCTCCCATCACCGCTCTTCTCACTGCTTGGACAGACCTGGGCATACCTCTTCTAGCAGCGGGGCACTAGACCTTCAGTCTCTGGTGTCGCGATCTTCATCCTCATCATCCATCTCGGGGATCACCGTTCCCATACGTTTGGATGCTTTGTCCTATTTGCTGAATAATGCTGTTTTGGGGGCCTGCAAAATGCCCTCTCAGATGCCATACTACCCACCTGCGTACCCAGCATGTCCGTACATGGGATATCCCTATGGTCCATACATGAGTTCGCCCTCTTGCAACATGGCGTATATGAATCAGTTTCCTGCGTATCAGCCGGGTCTGATGCCCTCTAGTACCCAACAAGGCGTCCCAGTATACCAAAACCCAATGCCAAATTTTAGCCAAGGTATCGATGGCACTACTCCCAGCCAAAATATGAGTGTGTTTCCAGGTTTTCAACCCCAAAGTGGAACACCCTTTAATACTAACGTAACAAACCTGGCACCACCGGGAGGAATTTTACAGCCAGACGGTAACTCACTGGCCCAAAAAGCAAACAACGGGGTGGAATATAATAAAGGTAACCCGTTCTCTTCGAATTATGAAAAACAAAGCTCAACACCTTCACATGGGTCCGTGAGGTTTGCAGATAACCAGGGTGAAGACAGCTGGTCTGGTAGACCTCAAATCAGTTTTGGCAGGGGGTCTGGACGGGGCAGAGGCGACTTTGGAGGTCGATCCTGGCAAAGTAACTACACTGGTCAAGAAAGGCGATTCGGGGACAGATCGTGGAATGCGGATTCTGGCGGCAGAAGAAGGTTTCAGGAGAGCCCTGACCGAGGCCAAGATAGAGGCAGCTCCTTTAAGCGTGGCCGCTGGCAGGATGGTAGAGGAAGAGATGGAGAAAACAGAGAGAGCTGGCAGCAAAGAAACAGGCAAAGTTTTTCTCCACCTTGGTCCAAGGCAGGGACTTCTTGGGACAGGTCAAAATCAAGCGAAGGAGAAAAAGTAATTGCCAAGACTAAAGAATCGAGTGCCCAAGATGATGACTGGGAGATGGAATATGCTGGAGAACCTGAAGCCTCCAAGAGTTGTGCCCAGAACTCAAGTTCTTCATTGTCTCCATCCAAAATCTTTGGTTCTCCTCAAACCATTAAGCCAGCGGACAAACTGGTAAATGATAACGAAGACGTGGGAGGAAAGGGGATAGCCACAAAGCTCATTCAGGAGAAGGAGGAAGGAGAATTGGATTCCTGTTCTGACAATGCAAATTCAGAGACAACGACAATCAAACCTAGGGTCAAAGATGGAGATTCTGCTCAGGTGGAAATTAGTGAGGAGGAAAAAATTGAAAATGTCCACACCTTCATTATATCTGCTGATGGAAATGAAAGCAATGGAATATTGGTGGAGGTGGATGCTGTAGACCAGTGAGCACACTGCCACATAACCTGGATTAGTTCGTTGTTTCTGAAAATGTTGACGTTTCATTTTTTGATTTCCACTATTGCGTTTTAGAATTTTTATACCCTTTTTGTTCTCTGAAAGACTTTTTTCCAAGCGCTGAAGACCAAGACATGATCCTTCAGTGTCATCCTGTATCGTACCTATACAGGTTCATATAGTGGATCTACGAGCTAAAAGTGTAGTCTATAAACCGTGGGAAGTGGACCCACCGTAAAAGATAGAGCCATGCCGGAATGCCAGGTTCGATTTTTCTACTTGTTCAGACCTATTTTGAAGAAGGCTTATATAAATAAAGCTTAGTTGGCTGTAATTGGACACTTTGCAATCCTTATTTGTATGGGTTTCCCGTTGTTCACTTGGATCTCACATATTCAACTTCTGGAGTGCCAGTTATAGACCACTCGACATAATAATACATGGCGGGTGAATAATACCTGTGCTATCAGATCCTCCTCTGATGGACACAAAGAAGAATTAAAAAACATTTAAGTGCACTTGTAGTTTTAGAAAACTTAAGTTTTTATCGCTGACGTTCCGGGTGCTGAGACCTCTCCGATCTTGAGCAGATGCTGTGTATGGATTTATGTACTTTCTGTGATCTTCTCCAAGAAATCAACAAAGATCAATCAGCGAAGCTGAGCGTTTTTGCTCCTTCGTTCTAGTTATCTTTGGTTTCTCAGCACCTGGTCCCTCAACTATCAAAACTTCCTTTTGACACTACAGCTACAGATAATTTCTTAAGATTATTGCATAGATCGTTAATATAAATGTCAATGTACACTCTTCATCTTTTTATACTGATTTGAAGGCCATATTTATCTTTATTGGATGACAAGACGGGTTTATTTCTTGTGTAATTATTCTTACTCTAGCCTCTTACGTTAGTCAACTCTCCTCTAAGAGAAAAATACTTGCTCGATAGTACATCTAAGTTTTAGAGATATCAGGTCTATTAGAGGCTGAACCCTAAATAACATTTATTACCTGTCTACAGAATAGATTATATATGTATGATCGCTGGGGGTCAAGATGTTGAGACCCTCACTAATCCTGAGAAGAAGGGGCAAAAGTCTCTGATGGGTTTCTCCAGTTGGGGATAGAGGTAGGAGGACACTGCTCCTGAAGAAGATCCAAGTTTTCTAAGTTGTGTGACCCAAGTTTCAAGACCATAGCTGTTCACAAATGTGTGTTTTTATAGACCAGGCGTCTCGTCTGCTGACTTTTTTGATCCTTTTGTAAGAAGGTTCACTTATTCCAATGTCTATAAAAATTATATGAGCCCTTATTCATTATTTTCCAAATGGAAACAGAAGAGTTGAAACTTCTTTATTTTATCGTTTTCTGGAGGGGCTCAATTTTACCCAACACTCATAAAGTTTTCTTTTATTCTACAAAAGAAGAAAACAAAATATTTTTTCTATAATTCTCATCCTCTCGACTACATCTTGAAGAAAAAAAAACATGTTGCTGTTGATAAATCTCTTTGGATTTAATGATCTGACTTCTGTTGAGACAATCTGATACCGGTTATTTGTGTGAATATATTTTTTTACATGATTTTTCAAGTTTTCTAGATTCGAAGTAGAATGAGGCCACCATCGGGAGGTGAACATATCCCGGCTTCCTAACATGTTGGTGAAGAGTTACCAAACTTCTGTTTTGTTAAAAGTCTAATGTGTCATGTTTTTTTTACTAAATCTTTGTAATTTTTGTTTTTTTATGGCATAAGTTGTTCAAAAGTTAAACAGAAAATATACTTCACATTGCATTTTCACAAAACACTTGTCATCAAAACAAAATAAGAATTTTGATCTCTGGGAATCCGGCTTTTCAGATTCCATCAATTGGTTAAATGAATGGGCTAAAGCGTTGCCCAAAACCGAGGCCGAAGAAAAATTCATAGACTGTCTATTGCGCCCGTCGTAAGGTCTGTAGTAAATCCATTCTCTGAATATTCCCCTTCTGATCAAAACGTCATGTCTGTATTACATGTCAAAGGTTTTGTGAATGTGCAGTTACACTTTATAGGGGCTTTCTACTACTATTTTAAACCCAGGGAGGTGAGAAAAAAATTATACTTCGCAGACCGGGTCTGGTCTTCTTTTCTATGTGCAGTACTGCTTCACCTGCCGATTTACTGGCATCAACAACCGGCAGTGGTATCACGTGATAGGCAGCAGTGTTCACATTTCTTTAGAGTGGCTGCAGCGCTCTAATTCTGCCATGCCGGTCTTTTGGCATCGATGTGTAACAGGCATCCCTTGATGAATGTTGATGCCGGTGGACCAACGGGACACAACGCTGAATATGGAGGAGCAGAGCTGGTCTGGGAGGGGAGTATCTTTATTTTCCTCACCTCCTCACCCCAGTAGGGGACAATCATTATTCACTTTCTAGATCCATTGAAAGGCACCTGTCACCTGTTTTACACCCTGTCCATCAGCTGTTAAAGAATATTAATGGGATTCTTCCAACCCCTTAATAGATGCCATGGATATCTCCTAAAAAAGTCTTATTCATGCCCCTTGCAAATTGTTCCGTCCAGTACAATGGTTGCCTTTGACCCATGCTTGGTTCCTCCTCAGTCCCTCTTTCTTGATAGACGCAGATTACGTCTTCTAATTCAACCTCGTAATGCTCGAAGGAGCGAGTTGTGCCTGTGCGGGTCTTTGATTCAGCTGTGCAGGCGCAAGACTCCTACCAGTAGGAGATGTCATCCATGTTCTTCAAGAAAGAAGAGGCGGTGTTTGACGGGACTGAGGAGGTGCCCACCGTAACGTGAATAAAATACTTCTTTGGAGGTTGGCGAGGCACCTCTAAAAGTGTAAAGGGGTTGTAGGAATCCCATTTACACGCTTTATCAACAGGGGTTATAAGGTGTAAAACTAGTGATAGGTTTCCTATAATAGGGGGCTGTTCAGTAGTAGACAACCCCTTTAAGTCTAGTTGCCTTGATACTGAATGGACATGGTCATTGCCATGTTATATTTTAAGATGGGTCATTAGATAAGGTAACATCTCGTAAAATGACGATGGGAGAGCCTAGCCCACCACATTGTATGACCTCTTGTTGGCTTGTATGAAGTTTTTTGTTCCAGAGTTTTTGTATAAAAATAAATCAAGATTGGTTAAAACATCTTGTGTCCTGACGTGTCCCATACACAGCATCTTTGCCCTCACTTACCTTGTGTCGATGGTGTCTATACCAGGATGGGGCACCAGTAATTTACTCCTGTAAAATTCCTTTAAATGAAGCTCAACAGTGATGTAGCCGCGGTAAAAAATTATCTTCTCGATACTTTGCCAGGAGGGAGCTTATGGTAGAAATTAAAAGTATATCAAATGGCTTAGATAAAGCTGAAGAGGCCTTCAACCTACGGAAAATTATTGATTGCCCAAACCACAGTAAGTGACTGCGACGCTGATGTTCCTTAGGCTTTGGCCACAAGGGGCTCAGAAGCCACCACCGATGTGCCGAGGATGTCGCCAAACCCCTGATATGATTGGCCATCTTTTTGGAGAGAAACTGATGTAGGGAAATTGATTGAATGGATCTAGAATATGAAGATGAAACAAAATGTGAGATAGATAAAAACGGATAGAGATGAGTATTGGCTGAGTGTTCATTTGTTTTTAACAGAGATGTGAGGAAGAACATCGGGTGGCCACTTATCTCCCCTGCCAACATATTGTTGAAATTTGAAGTGCACAATGTTAAGTCTATCTTATATCCCCTATACAACATCAGAAGGCCCAATACGCCAGATCAGTGGTGAACTCGACTGATATCCAGTCCTGAAATTTCGCAGGACTTTATTCTTATTTGAATGGGGGGGTTAATTAATATAGGACAGATGCGAGTTATGAACTAGATGTGAGATAAATGAAAGACCGTCGTATAACATTGATATATCTGGGATAGTTATGAGATATTTGATAAACACACAGTTGTCAGTACCTTCTGTTAAAGTAAGAAAAACCCCTCTGTGGTCACTGAAATAACTTGAAATGGACAAAAGTAATTTCAATTTACTGAATATCAACAAACGAAAATCAGACTTTGCTTTTCCATTTTGGTTCAAAAGCAAAATTTAAAAAAACAAATTAATGAAAATGGCCTAGAGAAAAACAATGGTACCTCTAGAAAAGATTGAAAATAATTTGACCATAGTGACATGTGACACTAAGGAGTCTCCTGTAATTAGCATCACAGGTGTCTATAGACTTGTAATTGGACAGACTGAAAATTTAAAGAGTGAAAAGTAGTCATTGTGCTGTTTGGTATCATGGTGTGTACCATACTGAACATGGAGCAAAGAAAGCTAAGGAGAGTTCTCATGAGGTTAGAAAGAATATTATAGACAAACATGTTAAAGGTAAAGGCTCCAAGACATTTCCAATCAATTTGATGCTCCTGTTACTACAGCTGCATGTATTCATAAGTTTAAGGTATAGGGGACTGTAGCTGACCTCCCTGGATGTGGAGGAAAAGTGATGACAAATTGAAGAGATGGATAATATGAATAGTAACAGCCCAGGACAACTTCCAAAGAGATTAGAGGTGAACTCCAAGGTCAAGAAAATTTGGACAGGGAAGAAGTCTCACCGAGAGTTACAGAAATGTGGACGGGGAATAAGTCTCATCGAGAGCTACAAAAATGTGGACGAGGGAGAAGTCACACTGAGGGTTACAGAAATGTGGACGGGGAAGAAGTCACACTGAGAGTTATAGAAATGGGGAAGAAGTCTCACCGAGAGTTACAGAAATGTGGACAGAGAAGTCTCACTGAGAGTTACAGAAATGTGGATGGGGAAGAAGTCTCACCGAGAGTTACAGAAATGTGGACGGGGAAGAGTGTCTCATCGAGAGTTACAAAAATGTGGACGAGGGAGAAGTCACAATGAGAGTTACAGAAATGTGGACGGGGAAGGAGTCACACTCAGAGTTTTAGAAATGTGGACTGAGAAGAATGTGGACAGGGGAAGAAGTCTCGCCGAGAGTTACAGAAATGAAGAGGAAGAAGTCTCACTGACAGTTACAGAAATGTGGACAGGGAAGAAGTCTCACTGAGAGTTACCGAAATGTTGACAGGGAAGAAGTCACACCGAGAGTTACAGAAATGTTGACAGGGAAGAAGTCACACCGAGAGTTACAGAAATGTGGACAGGGAAGAAGTCACACCGAGAGTTACAGAAATGTGGACAGGGAAGAAGTCTCACTGAGAGAGAAATGTGGATGGGAAGAAGTCACACCGAGAGTTAGAGAAATGTGGATGGGAAGAAGTCACACCGAGAGTTACAGAAATGTGGACAGGGAAGAAGTCTCACTGAGAGTTAGAGAAATGTGGATGGGAAGAAGTCACACCGAGAGTTACAGAAATGTGGATGGGAAGAAGTCTCACTGAGAGTTAGAGAAATGTGGATGGGGAAGAAGTCACACCGAGAGTTACAGAAATGTGGATGGGGAAGAAGTCTGGCTGAGAGTTACAGCAATTTGGACAGGGATGAAGTCACACCGAGAGTTACCGAAATGTTGACAGGGAAGAAGTCACACCGAGAGTTTCAGAAATGTGGATGGGAAGAAGTCACACCGAGAGTTACAGAAATGTGGACAGGGAAGAAGTCTCACTGAGAGTTACAGAAATGTGGATGGGAAGAAGTCTCACTGAGAGTTAGAGAAATGTGGATGGGAAGAAGTCTCACTGAGAGTTAGAGAAATGTGGATGGGAAGAAGTCACACTGAGAGTTACAGAAATGTGGATGGGAAGAAGTCTCACTGAGAGTTAGAGAAATGTGGATGGGAAGAAGTCACACCGAGAGTTACAGAAATGTGGACAGGGAAGAAGTCTCACTGAGAGTTAGAGAAATGTGGATGGGAAGAAGTCACACCGAGAGTTACAGAAATGTGGATGGGAAGAAGTCTCACTGAGAGTTAGAGAAATGTGGATGGGGAAGAAGTCACACCGAGAGTTACAGAAATGTGGATGGGGAAGAAGTCTGGCTGAGAGTTACAGCAATTTGGACAGGGATGAAGTCACACCGAGAGTTACCGAAATGTTGACAGGGAAGAAGTCACACCGAGAGTTTCAGAAATGTGGATGGGAAGAAGTCACACCGAGAGTTACAGAAATGTGGACAGGGAAGAAGTCTCACTGAGAGTTACAGAAATGTGGATGGGAAGAAGTCTCACCGAGAGTTAGAGAAATGTGGATGGGAAGAAGTCACACCGAGAGTTAGAGAAATGTGGATGGGAAGAAGTCTCACTGAGAGTTACAGAAATGTGGATGGGAAGAAGTCACACCGAGAGTTACAGAAATGTGGATGGGAAGAAGTCACACTGAGAGTTACAGAAATGTTGATGGGGAAGAAGTCACACCGAGAGTTAGAGAAATGTGGATGGGAAGAAGTCTCACTGAGAGTTAGAGAAATGTGGATGGGAAGAAGTCACACTGAGAGTTACAGAAATGTGGATGGGAAGAAGTCTCACTGAGAGTTAGAGAAATGTGGATGGGGAAGAAGTCACACTGAGAGTTACAGAAATGTGGATGGGGAAGAAGTCTGGCCGAGAGTTACAGAAATTTGGACAGGGAAGAAGTCACACCGAGAGTTTCAGAAATGTGGACAGGGAAGAAGTCTGGCTGAGAGATACAGAAATGTGGATGGGGAAGAAGTCACACTGAGAGTTACAGAAATGTTGATGGGGAAGAAGTTACTCTGAGAGTTACAGAAATGTGGATGGTGAAGTATTCTTATCGAGAGTTACAGAAAGGTGGACGGGGAAGAAGTCTCACTAGGAGTTACAGAAATGTGGAAGGGGGAAGAAGTCTTACTGAGAGTTACTGAAATGTGGAAGGGGGAAGAAGTCTTACTGAGAGTTACAGAAATGTGGACAGGGAAGAAGTCACACCGAGAGTTACAGAAATGTGGACAGGGAAGAAGTCTCACTGAGACTTAGAGAAATGTGGATGGGAAGAAGTCACACCGAGAGTTACAGAAATGTGGATGGGAAGAAGTCTCACTGAGAGTTAGAGAAATGTGGATGGGGAAGAAGTCACACCGAGAGTTACAGAAATGTGGATGGGGAAGAAGTCTGGCTGAGAGTTACAGAAATTTGGACAGGGATGAAGTCACACCGAGAGTTACCGAAATGTTGACAGGGAAGAAGTCACACCGAGAGTTTCAGAAATGTGGATGGGAAGAAGTCACACCGAGAGTTACAGAAATGTGGACAGGGAAGAAGTCTCACTGAGAGTTACAGAAATGTGGATGGGAAGAAGTCTCACCGAGAGTTAGAGAAATGTGGATGGGAAGAAGTCACACCGAGAGTTAGAGAAATGTGGATGGGAAGAAGTCACACCGAGAGTTAGAGAAATTTGGACAGGGAAGAAGTCACACCGAGAGTTTCAGAAATGTGGACAGGGAAGAAGTCTGGCTGAGAGATACAGAAATGTGGATGGGGAAGAAGTCACACTGAGAGTTACAGAAATGTTGATGGGGAAGAAGTTACTCTGAGAGTTACAGAAATGTGGATGGTGAAGTATTCTTATCGAGAGTTACAGAAAGGTGGACGGGGAAGAAGTCTCACTAGGAGTTACAGAAATGTGGAAGGGGGAAGAAGTCTTACTGAGAGTTACTGAAATGTGGAAGGGGGAAGAAGTCTTACTGAGAGTTACAGAAATGTGGACAGGGAAGAAGTCACACCGAGAGTTACAGAAATGTGGACAGGGAAGAAGTCACACTGAGAGTTACAGAAATGTGGACAGGGAATAAGTCACACCGAGAGTTACAGAAATGTGGACAGGGAAGAAGTCACACTGAGAGTTACAGAAATGTGGACAGGGAAGAAGTCACACCGAGAGTTACAGAAATGTGGATGGGAAGAAGTCTCACTGAGAGTTACTGAAATGTGGACAGGGAAGAAGTCTTACTGAGAGTTCTAGAAATCGTTGTAATGACTGCCTAAACAGTCCTCCGACAAAGTATTAAGCTAAGGGAACCATCATTTTTGCTCTGGCCATTTTTATTAGTTATTTCTATTTTTCTGTTGAACCACAATCCAAAAGCAAAGTCTGATTCTCATTGATATTCAGTAAATTAAAAATTACTTTTATCAATTACAAGTTATTTCAGTGACCATTGTGGAGTTTTCTTATTTACCAGAAGGTCCCAACATTTATGTTCACGACTTTAAGTCATAGTAGGGGTTTGCCTTTTCTTTACATTTGGAATATGGAATAGCTTCACCGAACGTGTCTTTAGACCCGAAGTAGCGCCGTAGTTTCAGCAGAGATGATTGGCGGAACGTAGGTAAATCTATGTGACGATTCAGGTCATCCTATGTGCCACCTTAATAAGCCATGACTAATTTATAGCATGATCATGTGCAGACCCTGACACACAAAAAAACCATCTGTCAGCCATAAAGGGGTTAACCCTGGCCGTCATTGTTCCGTGGGGCCTGTGTCTCTGGAAAAAACTGTCATCCTCATCACATCCATTCATGGTGCCAGAGTGCCAGCTAAGCACATACCTTTATCAGGAACCCAACGAGCTCTCGGACTGGAGGGAACAGGGGGGCGATCTATTGACCCCATTCTATCTGCCCGGAGAGAGGGTGGTCTCCTGAGCTAAAAAGATTTCACCTGCGTCGACAGAAACCACGCACAACAGTTGGGAGCATGATGGGTTTTTTTGGACTGCAGCCTAGTGTGATTCCTTTCAGCGTTGCTCGGCGTCGGAGTGAGAACTTGGTGTCTGCTCACCTCTTCTAAGGACACGTCAAACAGGTAAGGGGCTTGTCCAGGACCCCATACACCCGGAGAAATCTGTGGTCTCCTGACTTACGTCTGCATCACGAGACCCTCAGAGGTTCCCCAACGGCAGCGAAACGAGGAAGATTGACGTAGGAGCAGGCTGCAAACAATGTTACAAAAATTTAGGATTTTTTTTTACGATGTTTCCGATACAATGTATCTTTTTCAAATTTTGTTTTTCAAAATTATTAAAATATGTAACAGAAACGCCATCGTTAAATCTAAAGGCTGAACATATATTTGATACAATTGTGGCCCCTCAAAAAACGTTACGGAACCTTTTACCGAGACACTAAATGGTTTCTATACGTTTGTTTTTTGCACTTTTCTTCTGGGAAAGTTTTGATTTTTATTTGAACAAACAAATCGATGGTTTTTATCTATCATTTCACATCTTTTAGGAAACGTTTAATAAGCAAAAAATACCCAATAGCGTTTGTAAAATCGAAAAACAACTTCTATAAGACGCTGAAAGTTTACGGTTTGCTTTCGTTGTATTTAAAAATAAATAAAATTAATTATAACTTTTTTAATTAAGTGCTCTTTTTTATTGTTTATTATTTATTTTGCTATTGTTTTTTAAGAACAACGAAAATAAGAATATTTTAATATTTTTTTTAGCTCATCTCTCTATCTATGTATTCTATTTTTTCTTAGATTTACTTTTTAACACTTGCAATAGACTTAGAGTTACAGATATTCCTCACTTTTGCCAATTCTTAAATGTTTTTATTGCCAAATTAAAGCAGTTATCCTCCGATTTTTATAATGGTCATATGTCTCGTTGAGAGCTTTTGTGCTGGATTATTAAATATTCTGGATTATCAGACAGTCCTATAAAGGTTTCCATATATCTCACCTGTCCTCTTTTCAGACATCTTAAGCCGTCAGGATGTACAGTTTCATGGGTGGAGGCCTCTTCTGCGCCTGCGTGGGTAACATCCTCTTAGTCGTTTCCACCGCCACGGACTACTGGATGCAGTATCGATTGTCCGGGACGTTCGCGCATCAAGGACTGTGGAGATATTGTGTGACCGGAAAATGTTACTTGCAAACGGAGACCATCGGTAGGTAGCCATGACCGTACTTTCTAAAATGACACCTCCAGAAAACGTGTCGGATTCATTAAAATCCTAGTAAATGTCAACGTCCTGCCTAATCAGAAAATCAGGTTGCTGCTTTTACTCTCCGCCATGCTTTACACTGCATCTCTTCATTGGCAGAAGCAGAGAAGTTCAACTGTTCTGGCCGACATACAATACAGGGCTTGTGTTTCTCTTGTAGCGTATTGGAACGCCACGCGAGCCTTCATGATCCTCTCCACATTGTCCTGCTTTGCTGGGATCATCGCCGGGATCTTGTCCTTTGCCCATTTCTCTACGTTCCAGAGGTTTAACAGGTCATTTGCTGCAGGAATCCTGTTCTTCATCTCCAGTGAGTAAAATGTGAACATAAAAAGTAACTTTACTAGATAAGGGCAGTATTATAGCAGTTATATTCTTGTACATAGGAGCAGTATTATAGTAGTTATATTCTTGTACATAGGGGCAGTATTATAGTAGTTATATTCTTGTACATAGGGGCAGTATTATAGTAGTTATATTCTTGTACATAGGGGCAGTATTATAGTAGCTATATTCTTGTACATAGGGGCAGTATTATAGTAGTTATATTCTTGTACATAGGAGCAGTATTATAGTAGTTATATTCTTGTACATAGGGGCAGTATTATACTAGCTATATTCTTGTACATATTAGCAGTATTATACTAGCTATATTCTTGTACATATTAGCAGTATTATAGTAGTTATATTCTTGTACATAGGGGCAGTATTATACTAGCTATATTCTTGTACATAGGAGCAGTATTATAGTAGTTATATTCTTGTATATAGGGGGCAGTATTATACTAGTTATATTCTTGTACATAGGGGCAGTATTATAGTAGTTATATTCTTGTACATAGGAGCAGTATTATAGTAGTTATATTCTTGTACATAGGAGCAGTATTATAGTAGTTATATTCTTGTATATAGGGGCAGTATTATAGTAGTTATATTCTTGTATATAGGAGCAGTATTATAGTAGTTATATTCTTGTACATAGGAGCAGTATTATAGTAGTTATATTCTTGTATATAGGGGCAGTATTATAGTAGTTATATTCTTGTATATAGGGGGCAGTATTATACTAGTTATATTCTTGTACATAGGGGCAGTATTATAGTAGTTATATTCTTGTACATAGGAGCAGTATTATAGTAGTTATATTCTTGTACATAGGAGCAGTATTATAGTAGTTATATTCTTGTATATAGGGGCAGTATTATAGTAGTTATATTCTTGTATATAGGGGGCAGTATTATACTAGTTATATTCTTGTACATAGGGGCAGTATTATAGTAGTTATATTCTTGTACATAGGAGCAGTATTATAGTAGTTATATTCTTGTACATAGGGGCAGTATTATAGTAGCTATATTCTTGTACATAGGGGCAGTATTATAGTAGTTATATTCTTGTATATAGGGGCAGTATTATAGTAGTTATATTCTTGTATATAGGAGCAGTATTATAGTAGTTATATTCTTGTACATAGGAGCAGTATTATAGTAGTTATATTCTTGTATATAGGGGCAGTATTATAGTAGTTATATTCTTGTATATAGGGGGCAGTATTATACTAGTTATATTCTTGTACATAGGGGCAGTATTATAGTAGTTATATTCTTGTACATAGGAGCAGTATTATAGTAGTTATATTCTTGTACATAGGGGCAGTATTATAGTAGCTATATTCTTGTACATAGGGGCAGTATTATAGTAGTTATATTCTTGTACATAGGAGCAGTATTATAGTAGTTATATTCTTGTACATAGGGGCAGTATTATACTAGCTATATTCTTGTACATATTAGCAGTATTATACTAGCTATATTCTTGTACATATTAGCAGTATTATAGTAGTTATATTCTTGTACATAGGGGCAGTATTATACTAGCTATATTCTTGTACATAGGAGCAGTATTATAGTAGTTATATTCTTGTATATAGGGGGCAGTATTATACTAGTTATATTCTTGTACATAGGGGCAGTATTATAGTAGTTATATTCTTGTACATAGGAGCAGTATTATAGTAGTTATATTCTTGTACATAGGAGCAGTATTATAGTAGTTATATTCTTGTATATAGGGGCAGTATTATAGTAGTTATATTCTTGTACATAGGGGCAGTATTATAGTAGTAATATTCTTGTACATAGGGGCAGTATTATAGTAGTTATATTCTTGTACATAGGGGCAGTATTATAGTAGTTATATTCTTGTACATAGGGGCAGTATTATAGTAGTTATATTCTTGTACATAGGGGCAGTATTATAGTAGTTATATTCTTGTACATAGGGGCAGTATTATAGTAGTTATATTCTTGTACATAGGGGCAGTATTATAGTAGTTATATTCTTGTACATAGGGGCAGTATTATAGTAGCTATATTCTTGTACATAGGGGCAGTATTATAGTAGTTATATTCTTGTACATAGGGGCAGTATTATAGTAGCTATATTCTTGTACATAGGGGCAGTATTATAGTAGTTATATTCTTGTACATAGGGGCAGTATTATAGCAGCTATATTCTTGTACATAGGGGACAGTATTATAGTAGTTATATTCTTGTACATAGGGGCAGTATTATAGTAGTTATATTCTTATACATAGGAGCGGTATTATAGTAGTTATATTCTTGTATATAGGGGGCAGTATTATAGTAGTTATATTCTTGTACATAGAGGCAGTATTATAGTAGTTATATTCTTGTACATAGGGGCAGTATTATAGTAGTTATATTCTTGTACATAGGGGCAGTATTATAGTAGTTATATTCTTGTACATAGGGGCAGTATTATAGTAGTTATATTCTTGTACATAGGGGCAGTATTATAGTAGTTATATTCTTGTACATAGGGGCAGTATTATAGTAGTTATATTCTTGTACATAGGGGCAGTATTATAGTAGTTATATTCTTGTACATAGGGGCAGTATTATAGTAGCTATATTCTTGTACATAGGGGACAGTATTATAGTAGTTATATTCTTGTACATAGGAGCAGTATTATAGTAGTTATATTCTTGTACATAGGGGCAGTATTTTAGTAGTTATATTCTTGTACATAGGGGCAGTATTATAGTAGTTATATTCTTGTACATAGGGGCAGTATTATAGTAGTTATATTCTTGTACATAGGGGCAGTATTATAGTAGTTATATTCTTGTACATAGGGGCAGTATTATAGTAGTTATATTCTTGTACATAGAGGCAGTATTATAGTAGTTATATTCTTGTACATAGAGGCAGTATTATAGTAGTTATATTCTTGTACATAGGGGCAGTATTATAATAGTTATATTCTTGTACATAGGGGCAGTATTATAGTAGTTATATTCTTGTACATAGGGGCAGTATTATAGTAGTTATATTCTTGTACATAGGGGCAGTATTATAGTAGTTATATTCTTGTACATAGGGGCAGTATTATAGTAGCTATATTCTTGTACATAGGGGACAGTATTATAGTAGTTATATTCTTGTACATAGGAGCAGTATTATAGTAGTTATATTCTTGTACATAGGGGCAGTATTATAGTAGTTATATTCTTGTACATAGGGGCAGTATTATAGTAGTTATATTCTTATACATAGGAGCAGTATTATAGTAGTTATATTCTTGTATATAGGGGGCAGTATTATAGTAGTTATATTCTTATACATAGGAGCAGTATTATAGTAGTTATATTCTTGTACATAGGGGGCAGTATTATAGTAGTTATATTCCTGTACATAGGAGCAGTATTATAGTAGTTATATTCTTGTACATAGAGGCAGTATTATAGTAGTTATATTCTTGTACATAGGGGCAGTATTATAGTAGCTATATTCTTGTACATAGGGGACAGTATTATAGTAGTTATATTCTTGTACATAGGAGCAGTATTATAGTAGTTATATTCTTGTACATAGGGGCATTATTATAATAGTTATATTCTTGTACATAGGGGCAGTATTATAGTAGTTATATTCTTGTACATAGGGGCAGTATTATAGTAGTTATATTCTTGTATATAGGGGCAGTATTATAGTAGTTATATTCTTGTACATAGGGAGCAGTATTATAGTAGTTATATTCTTGTACATAGAGGCAGTATTATAGTAGTTATATTCTTGTACATAGGAGCAGTATTATAGTAATTATATTCTTGTACATAGGGGCAGTATTATAGTAGTTATATTCTTGTACATAGGGGCAGTATTATAGTAGTTATATTCTTGTACATAGGGGCAGTATTATAGTAGTTATATTCTTGTACATAGGGGCAGTATTATAGTAGTTATATTCTTGTACATAGGGGCAGTATTATAGTAGTTATATTCTTGTACATAGAGGCAGTATTATAGTAGTTATATTCTTGTACATAGAGGCAGTATTATAGTAGTTATATTCTTGTACATAGGGGCAGTATTATAATAGTTATATTCTTGTACATAGGGGCAGTATTATAGTAGTTATATTCTTGTACATAGGGGCAGTATTATAGTAGTTATATTCTTGTACATAGGGGCAGTATTATAGTAGCTATATTCTTGTACATAGGGGCAGTATTATAGTAGTTATATTCTTGTACATAGGGGCAGTATTATAGTAGCTATATTCTTGTACATAGGGGCAGTATTATAGTAGTTATATTCTTGTACATAGGGGCAGTATTATAGTAGCTATATTCTTGTACATAGGGGCAGTATTATAGTAGTTATATTCTTGTACATAGGGGCAGTATTATAGTAGCTATATTCTTTTACATAGGGGACAGTATTATAGTAGTTATATTCTTGTACATAGGAGCAGTATTATAGTAGTTTTATTCTTGTACATAGGGGCAGTATTATAGTAGTTATATTCTTATACATAGGGAGCAGTATTATAGTAGTTATATTCTTGCACATAGGGGCAGTATTATAGTAGTTATATTCTTGTACATAGGAGCAGTGTTATGCTAGTTATATTCTTGTACATAGGGGCAGTATTATAGTAGTTATATTCTTGTACATAGGAGCAGTATTATAGTAGTTATATTCTTGTACATAGGGGACAGTATTATAGTAGTTATATTCTTGTACATAGGAGCAGTATTATAGTAGTTATATTCTTGTACATAGGGGCAGTATTATAGTAGTTATATTCTTATACATAGGGAGCAGTATTATAGTAGTTATATTCTTGTACATAGGAGCAGTATTATAGTAGTTATATTCTTATACATAGGGAGCAGTATTATAGTAGTTATATTCTTGCACATAGGGGCAGTATTATAGTAGTTATATTCTTGTACATAGGGGCAGTATTATAGTAGTTATATTCTTATACATAGGGAGCAGTATTATAGTAGTTATATTCTTGCACATAGGGGCAGTATTATAGTAGTTATATTCTTGTACATAGGGGCAGTATTATAGTAGTTATATTCTTGTACATAGGAGCAGTATTATAGTAGTTATATTCTTGCACATAGGGGCAGTATTATAGTAGTTATATTCTTGTACATAGGAGCAGTGTTATGGTAGTTATATTCTTGTACATAGGGGCAGTATTATAGTAGTTATATTCTTGTACATAGGGACAGTATTATAGTAGTTATATTCTTGTACATAGGGGGCAGTATTATAGCAGTCATATTATTGCACATAGGGGTAGTATTATAGTAGTTATATTCTTGTACATAGGGGCAATATTATAGTAGCTATATTCTTGTACATAGGGGGCAGTATTATAGCAGTCATATTATTGCGCATAGGGGTAGTATTATAGTAATGTTCCTTATTGTTGAACTGATGCCTCCTTCATGTTCTCAGCCCTTTTTGTGTTACTGGCTATGGCAATTTACACTGGAGTAACGGTTAATTTCCTGGGCAAGCGGTTTGGCGACTGGCGTTTCTCCTGGTCCTATATCTTGGGCTGGGTCGCTTTGCTGATGACTTTCTTCGCAGGTAAGACGTGATTTCAGGGCAGTAGAATCACTATGTGAGTGCAGTTCTCCCTTGTGTCTCTTTCCCTACCGCTCTCCTCTGATTGCAGGGATCTTTTACATGTGCGCCTATCGAATGCACGAATGTCGGAGAGGCACCGGACCTCGCTAACGTGTCTGGATTGGTCATAAAGACAGTTGTATGGGATGGTGTTCGGAAATCGTTTCTCCGCGTCTTCTGGATCGGTGACAGGAAGGCGACAAGACTCGGCGCGCTCTGGACTTCATACAGGCACATACTTATATATACAGCCCCGATCCGCAGCATTCATTGATTATAACAAATGTAACCTGTCCGTTTTTGTTTCCTTTGGTTTCTGGGAAAGCTGGGTGACAAGAACTACAGACTTTACAGCTCTCATGTGCTTGTCACCCAGCTTTACTTGCCTCCTGAATGGTAAACGTGTGACACTTCCATATTTTTAGTTCTCTGCAGGATTCTGGGAAAGCTGGGTGTCATACCTGTCACTTTGTTGTATACTCTTTTTAGCTGTTTTCTTTCAGTTATCTATGTTCCTGGGAAAGCTGGGTGACAACCAACACAGCTTTTATTTACAGACAATGTAAACATGCCTTTCAGAGTTCTAGAAAAGTTGGGTGATGCTCCCAAGTTGAAACAATGTGTGAAAAATTGTTGTCAGAAGTCACAACCAATAAATGCTGTCTTTTCATCCAGCTTTCCCAGGTTCCTGAATTCTATTCTGTTCATATGTAGGTGTATTTTCTCAAGGTTTAATTGCCATGCAGGAATCTGGGAGAGCTAGGTGACATCTCCCAATGGGAACCAAAAAATGCGGTCATGTTGCTTTCCACCCAGCTTTCCCAGAAACAGATCTTAATTAGAACACTGCTAAATATAAATTTTAAAAGCCTTCCGATGGGGATTTTTTTCGTATTTTTGGGGGAATAATCCTGATTATGGAATTTGGAATGTACGGAACATATCTGGTGTGAATCTTTTCTGTGTGACAAAACAGATCTTCAGTATAAAAATAAAACATTTCGAACCCGCGGCTTATTCTGTGGCAAGTTGCGGAAATTCATTTATAATATGGCACCTTCTCCAACATTTGCCCAAACCTGTTACTGGCCGACAGTTCTAACACTACAATTCCCATCAAAGTTATCGCCATCTTATAGGAATAGAAAGAAAAAAAAAGACGTGAAGTTTATGATAGTTAATTCTGATTATTGTAGCCCCTCCCCTGAGGATCATAATGGGTGGAGCATAGAGCAGAGATTTGAAAAAGCGAAAATCTTCGTGTTATGCTCGGCCTCCGTACTAACTCGGCTTATCAATTTTGATGGCAGAAATTATTTGATTTTTGCTCTCTATAAAACTAAATTGTGGATGTAGTAGCCCCACCCAGGAAGATCATAAGTGAGAGGAGAGTGGCGTAAAGATTTAAAGAGGCGGAAATAGTTGTGTCGTCCTTCATCCCTCCGCATAACACAATGACTCATATTCACGGAAAGTAATTTCTCAGACTTTTTGCCCTTAATAAAAATTAATTTTTTGTTGTAGTAGACCCACCCCTGAGGATCATATGTGGAGTTGAAGCGTGAAATAGGGATTTAAAATATTAGAATTTTATGTTTTACGCCAGACCTTTGACATGACAATGTATCAGTTTCACTGACAGTAATTTCTCTGATTTTTACACTCTATAAAACACAATTTTGGTATATTAGCCCCGCCCCTGAGGATCATACAGGGGTGAAAAATGACACAGGAATTTAATGTATTGGACATATTTATGTCACACAAGTCAGCTATCATGATACAGTGTATCAGTTTTACTTAGAGCAATTGCTGATACAGTGTATCAGTTTTACTTAGAGCAATTGCTGCAATTTTTGCCCCCTATAAAACTCAATTGTGGTTGTAGTAGTCCCGCCCCTGAGGATTATATGAGGGCTGAGAATGACAAAGGAATATAATGAATTGGAAATCTTCATGTTACACTAGGCAACCAACATGACCCAGTATATTATTATTTATTATTATAGCCCAGTTTCACTTTGAGTAATCTAATTTTTGCCACCTATAAAAACTCAATTGTGGCTGTAGTAGTCCCGCCCCTGAGGATTATATGAGGGCTGAGAATGACACAGGAATATAATGAATTGGAAATATTCATGTTACACTAGGCAACCAACATGACCCAGTATATTATTATTTATTATTATAGCCCAGTTTCACTTTGAGTAATCTCTCTAATTTTTGCCACCTATAAAACTCAATTGTGGTTGTAGTAGTCCCGCCCCTGAGGATTATATGAGGGCTGAGAATGGCACAGGAATACCGTATAATGAATCGGAAATTTTCATGTTACACTAGGCAACTGACATGGCACAGTACATCAGTTTCACTTAGAGTAATCTCTCTAATTTTTGCCCTCTATAAAGCACAGTTGTTGTGGTTGTGGTAGTCCCGCCCCTGAAGATTATATGAGGGCTGAGAATGAAACAGGAATTTAAAGATTTTAAAATCTTCATGTCACACTTGGCAACTAACATTACTTGCATCAGTTTAACTGACATTAATTTCTCTGATTCCTACTCTCTATAAAACTCAATTGTGGTTGTACTGGCCCCACCCCTGAGGATCATATAAGGGTGAAGAATGACACAGGAATTTAAAGAATGAAAAATCTTCGTGTCACATTAGGCCACTGACATCACACAGTGTATCAGTTTCACTAACAGTAATTTATCTTATTTTTGCCCTCTATGAAACTTAATTGTGGTTGTTCTGGCCCCACCCCTGAGGATCATATGAGTGTAAAGAATGACACAGGAATTTAAAGAATGTAAAATCTTCATGTCACGATAGGCCACTGACATCACGCACAGTGTCATTTTCACTAACAGTAATTTATCTTATTTTTGCCCTCTTTAAAACTTATTTGTGGTTGTTATAGCCCCACCCCTGAGGATCATATGAAGGTGTAGCATAGCACAGGGATTTAAAGAAGCAGAGATCCTTGTAGCATGTACTGTCTCCTGCAGTTTGTTAGTCTTTCTGACAGTAATTGCGTTGATTTTTGTGATTTCTTCTCGTATGGGAATATAATTAGCATTAAAGCAAAGTCTCTTCTCACAGATTGGGTAAGTCTGTTTCCCTTTTGCTTCCTAAATAATAAACTGGAAAATAAACACTCAAATTAAAAAAACTGGTTTATTTAAAAAAAAAAAGATAAGATGGAGGTTTACAGGTTTTTTCTCTAAAAAAATTATATTTTTATACTGGTAATTAGCATATTAATTAAATAGTAAATACTTAATTGCTGACTCAACATATATTTATGCATTGTGGTCAACATTTTACTGATACAGAGCTCCAACTCCTCTGCTTAGACGTAGAACTGAGAAAGAGAGAATTCTGATTACCAGCTGTCACCACTAGAGGGAGCTTAGGAGTAAAATGTATACGGTAAGCTCCTCGGCTCCCTCTAGTGGTGACAGCAGGTGCAACAGAATGTTATCCTTTTAAGTTCAGTATCTAGGCAGGGGATTTGGAGCTCTGTGTCAGAAAATAAGCAGAGCATTATATACACAGTATAATGCTGAACTAACGAAGGTACTGAACAGACTCTGAAAAATTAACTCTTCACACTCTCTGGGGGGTGGGTCAAAGGAAATTTTTTTTTTCATCAAACTTTTAAAATATATTTTAGACACTAAAATAATTTAAAAACCTGGGAGAAGTTTCCCTTTAAATGAGTGACATCTGCCCCAGCTGTTAGGATTCTACAATTGGTATTCCCCTTTAAGACACAATGATGCTGGTTGGTGTAGCAGTGGTTGGCGCAGCGGTGGTTGGCCCAGCCTCGGTGCCCGGATATGGCGGTGGGTCTTTGTTGCCCCTTATCAAGTCTTCTATGGTGGTGGAGGACTTGTCCGGCTCCAGAGCAGCGTGCACTAAACTCACGATACCTGCAGAGGGGAAGGATGGCATCGGTCATGTGCAACGTGGCAGGAGGGTCCCGCCCCCGAGGATCTCGCCCTGAAAGTTCATACCAACCCGTCACCCAGTGGCACCGCCCCTGTCCTCCGTCCATTGGCCCTGGAGAAAGTGATGGGTAGTTTCCGGAGAGCAGCCACCACCATCATCTCACCAGTCCCATGCCACGTGCAGCCGGAGGGAGGTCCCACAGAAAAGGGCAAATATGAAACTCACCAGCCGCGACCACCAGCCCCGTGCTCAGCCAGCCCAGCGGGAGGCCGTATAGGATGTGTCTGCGGTCCACGGCCAGCGCGAAGAAGACTGTGGCGGAAATCATCCCGGCAATCCCCAAGAAGGCTGGAAGGAGAGAAACGTCCGGTCACTACATACAGCGCTCATGTTATAGCTGTATACACACAGCGCTCATGTTATAGCTGTATACACACAGCGCTCATGTTACAGCTCTATATACACACAGTGTTCATGTTATAGCTCTATATACACACAGCACTCATGTTATAGCTGTATACACACAGAGCTCATGTTATAGCTCTATATACACACAGCGCTCATGTTATAGCTGTATACACACAGCGCTCATGTTATAGCTGTATACACACAGCACTCATGTTATAGCTCTATATACACATAGCGCTCATGTTATAGCTGTATACACACAGCGCTCATGTTATAGCTGTATACACACAGCGCTCATGTTATAGCTCTATATACACACAGCGCTCATGTTATAGCTCTATATACAGGTCCTTCTCAAAAAATTAGCATATAGTGTTAAATTTCATTATTTACCATAATGTAATGATTACAATTAAACTTTCATATATTATAGATTCATTATCCACCAACTGAAATTTGTCAGGTCTTTTATTGTTTTAATACTGATGATTTTGGCATACAACTCCTGATAACCCAAAAAACCTGTCTCAATAAATTAGCATATCAAGAAAAGGTTCTCTAAACGACCTATTACCCTAATCTTCTGAATCAACTAATTAACTCTAAACACATGCAAAAGATACCTGAGGCTTTTATAAACTCCCTGCCTGGTTCATTACTCAAAACCCCCATCATGGGTAAGACTAGCGACCTGACAGCATAGAACCAATCGAGAGAAAGACATGTTGTATGGGAGATCAACAGGACTCAATAGTGACTAGATATAAAAGATATATATTTTATTTTAATTGTAATTAAGCAGTCTAATAAGCACAAAACACAATTAAAAACAATTAAAAGCACAAAAACATGCCCATAATGACAAGGAATACAAACATAGCCCACAGAAAGAAATATATAATATATGGCACCTGAGGAGGCTGAGACAACAGTAAGGACGTACCCCCCAAAAAAAGGGGAATCAAAGTGGTACATACATATATCTAGAGAATATAAATATATAATACTTCAACCATACTAAATATCCGTCCTAGTAACAAGATAGACTAGCACCACATACAAAGATATGGGAGACTAATGACTGATAAACAATAAGGGCAAAGACTGCCAACATACTGTCCCCCAGAGAAAAAATAATAATTATTGTGTGTATATATAAGGACCACTGTAGGTTAGGTAAGGTAGCCAAACCCAAGATAAGGATAATCTCATAGCAAGAAAAGCATGTGTATGCATACCAAAAATGAGAAATATCCAAGGCCCAACAGGACAATGGCAAAAAAAGTAATCAGTCCAAGTCACAGGTCCAGTCCATGCTGTCAGTCAGGATACCAGTCTGCATGTCGGAGCCAATCTGTGGGGCTATGATGCCCTACGCGTGTCGCTGCATAGAAGCAGCTTCATCAGGGGCGAGTGTGTCGGCTTAGACCAAACTATACCTTATATAGTATTCCCGTAATGTCAGGATTTCTCTCAGCTGAGAGCGGAGCTTCGGGTCCGGGACCGGAAGTAATGGCGGCGTTATTGTGAATACACTGCGCAGGCGCCAGGGCTTAAACATGTGGGCGGATTAAACATGCAAAGGTTACCGTGACCATGACAACCCGATACAACGAGTCCAGGGGACAGAGTAGAGGCGGCGGTATAGCCAGGAAACTGCGCAAGCGCTAGGAGACACAATGCGTCACTGGTGTAGGCGGGCCATGTAGCCGAAGGTTTCCATGGTGAACCGAAACCATTTTTACCGGGTGCCAATGCACCTGTAAAGAAAAGAGTGGCAACCTGAAGTTCCCTTACAAGTGGAGAACAGTGGTAATAGCCATGGTAACCTGGTACAAGTATATACACAATAGTAATACACAAATAAAATGCTGAAACCCAAAATTACAGTATTGCCAAAGCTCAGCGCACGCGCCAGACAAGTGACTAACGTCACAGCTGCAGGCGGACCACACACACACAGGTTCCTGAAATAAACAGGAACCATGACGACCCGATGCAATAGATCAAAAATAGTGGTAATACAATTACAGATAGGCTGCGCAGATACTAAGGGGCAACAGACGTGCCTGTCGTAAGTGGGCCATACAGCAGCACAAAAACATTGGAAAGAGGAAGCCATAGTTATCAGGCAAAAATATTTAAATATTTAAATAAATAGACCAATGAAATATAGCGACCATCGATAATCTTAGATGGACCCTACATAAGGTTCTAATACAGCCTCTGACCCCCATAGGTATAACAGAAAAGAGAACAAAAGGAAAGTCGCTACAAAGATACAAGGTCAAGTTGTATAGTGCTGACGCATGCACAAAGAAGGCAGGACAGTCTTAATCCGAAGGGTACTGCAAGTCAGGCAATAATATACACACTCGAAAAGGGATATTTGGAGCCAAGAAAAGGAGCAGTAATATTATACACTAATAGAAAATAGTGGCCAAAGGAGGGCTATTTAGCCGGCTCCCTGGATAAGCATATGATTAGATAAAGTCCATATTATTGATTATTAAACACTGCGCCCCCATAGGGCACAGAGTCCGACAATCAAGATACACACAGTAACCAAAAGACTGGCAGCCGCCTGCGTCCTCAACAAGATAAGGGAGCATAAAGAAAAACACATAATACTGTTATAAAGTGTTATTACATACAGGCAACGAAAGTCTAAAACCTGGGTACAACAACACTACAAACGGCTATGGCATCAAAAAACATAGTCGGTCGAAGAGCAAGAAATCCATAAATAAATAAATAAACAGACCATGATGGACTATACAATAAACATAGCTTACTACAACCTGAACTAATCAGGTACAAAGTACCAAGAGAAAACATAGGTATTATACCGAGTCAATAAGATCACAATTGTTTGTAGAAACCCGTAAATGACAAGTCCTCGTTTAAACCACTTGGGGTACAGCTCTGAAGTTTGTAGATCCATTTGGACTCGCAGCGAAGGAGGGCATTAGTGATGTTTCCGCCCCTGATGTTGGTGGATACAGTCTCCAAACCCATGACCTTGAAGCCAGCAGGACGCCCCTGATGTTTCTCCAAGAAGTGGGCCGCCACCGAGGACAATGTCTTATCCCTCCTTAGATCCCTTGAGGCAGTGGCAATATTGGACAGATGTTGCTGCATCCTTCTTCTAAGTTCTTGTGATGTTTGACCCACATATATCTTGGGGCATCCACAGAAGATGGCATAAACCAAATTTCGTGAGCGACAATTGAAGTATTCCCTAGGCTGTATCTGAAAAGGCAGGCAGGAGACAGAGTAACCATCACTGGCTATTAGGAATTGACATATATTACAATTGCCACAGGGGTAGGAACCAAAAACCCTGATGCCACGGTTCAGCCTAGTCGAGGGCCTATAGTAGTGGCTATGGCATAAGTCATCTTTTAGATTTTTTGCCCTCCTGGCCACCAGGTTAGGGGTCTCCGAGATGAAGGGGACAATCTTCTTATCACTCAGAAGAATGTCCCAATTTCTTGATAAGATTCTTCTAATATCAGACCACTGATTATTAAATGTGGTAATTAGGGGTACAGTACGTAGAGGTTCACGTACCTTTTTCTCCAAGAGATTCGATCTATCCTGGCCACGGGCATGTTGGAAGGCTTTGGAGATCACTCCCTGTGGGTAGCCCCTCTGTTGGAACCGCTTTGTCAAATCCTTTGCTTGTCCGAGAAAATCAGTATTGGTACTGCAATTCCTCCTAAGGCGAAGGAATTGTCCCTTAGGGATGCCATTTTTTAGATGTTGCGGGTGAAAACTCCCATAATGTAGTAAGCTGTTAGCTAGCGACCTGACAGATGTCAAGAAGGCCATCATTGACACCCTCAAGCAAGAGGGTAAGACCCAGAAAGAAATTTCTCAACAAATAGGCTGTTCCCAGAGTGCTGTATCAAGGCACCTCAATGGTAAGTCTGTTGGAAGGAAACAATGTGGCCGAAAACGCTGTACAACGAGAAGAGGAGACCGGACCCTGAGGAAGATTGTGGAGAAGGACCGATTCCAGACCTTGGGGAACCTGAGGAAGCAGTGGACTGAGTCTGGTGTGGAAACATCCAGAGCCACCGTGCACAGGCGTGTGCAGGAAATGGGCTACAGGTGCCGCATTCCCCAGGTAAAGCCACTTTTGAACCATAAACAGCGGCAGAGGCGCCTGACCTGGGCTACAGAGAAGCAGCACTGGACTGTTGCTAAGTGGTCCCAAGTACTTTTTTCTGATGAAAGCAAATTTTGCATGTCATTCGGAAATCAAGGTGCCAGAGTCTGGAGGAAGACTGCGGAGAAGGAAATGCCAAAATGCCTGAAGTCCAGTGTCAAGTACCCACAGTCAGTGATGGTGTGGGGTGCCATGTCAGCTGCTGGTGTTGGTCCACTGTGTTTCATCAAGGGCAGGGTCAATGCAGCTAGCTATCAGGAGATTTTGGAGCACTTCATGCTTCCATCGGCTGAAATGCTTTATGGAGATGAAGATTTCATTTTTCAGCACGACCTGGCACCTGCTCACAGTGCCAAAACCACTGGTAAATGGTTTACTGACCATGGTATTACTGTGCTCAATTGGCCTGCCAACTCTCCTGACCTGAACCCCATAGAGAATCTGTGGGATATTGTGAAGAGAAAGTTGAGAGACGCAAGACCCAACACTCTGGATGAGCTTAAGGCCGCTATTGAAGCATCCTGGGCCTCCATAACATCTCAGCAGTGTCACAGGCTGATTGCCTCCATGCCACGCCGCATTGAAGCAGTCATTTCTGCCAAAGGATTCCCGACCAAATATTGAGTGCATAACTGAACATTATTATTTGATGGTTTTTTTGTTTGTTATTAAAAAACACTTTTATTTGATTGGATGGGTGAAATATGCTAATTTATTGAGACAGGTTTTTTGGGTTATCAGGAGTTGTATGCCAAAATCATCAGTATTAAAACAATAACAGACCTGACAAATTTCAGTTGGTGGATAATGAATCTATAATATATGAAAGTTTAATTGTAATCATTACATTATGGTAAATAATGAAATTTAACACTATATGCTAATTTTTTGAGAAGGACCTGTACACATAGCTCTCATGTTACAGCTCTATATACACACAGCACTCATGTTATAGCTCTATACACACAGCACTCATGTTATAGCTCTATATACACATAGCGCTCATGTTATAGCTGTATACACACAGCGCTCATGTTATAGCTGTATACACACAGCGCTCATGTTATAGCTCTATATACACACAGCGCTCATGTTATAGCTCTATATACACATAGCGCTCATGTTATAGCTCTATATACACACAGCGCTCATGTTACAGCTCTATATACACACAGCACTCATGTTATAGCTGTATACACGCAGCGCTCATGTTATAGCTGTATACACACAGCACTCATGTTACAGCTCTATATACACACAGCACTCATGTTATAGCTGTATACACACAGCACTCATGTTATAGCTCTATATACACACAGCGCTCATGTTATAGCTCTATACACACACAGCGCTCATGTTACAGCTCTATATACACACAGCGCTCATGTTATAGCTGTATACACAGAGCACTCAAGTTACAGCTCTATATACACACAGCGCTCATGTTATAGCTCTATATACACACAGCGCTCATGTTATAGCTCTATATACATACAGCGCTCATGTTATAGCTCTGTATACACACAGCTCTCATGTTATAGCTGTATACACACAGCGCTCATGTTATAGCTCTATATACACACAGCGCTCATGTTATAGCTCTGTATACACACAGCTCTCATGTTACAGATCTATATACACACAGCGCTCATGTTATAGCTGTATACACAGAGCACTCAAGTTACAGCTCTATATACACACAGCGCTCATGTTATAGCTCTATATACACACAGCGCTCATGTTATAGCTCTATATACACACAGCGCTCATGTTACAGCTCTATATACACACAGCGCTCATGTTATACCTCTATATACACAGCGCTCATGTTATAGCTCTATACACACAGCGCTCGTGTTATACCTCTATATACACACAGCGCTCATGTTATAGCTCTATATACATACAGCGTTCATGTAATAGCTCTATATACACACAGCACTCATGTTATAGCTCTATATACACACAGCGCCCCAAGTACCCTCACTTGTCTTCCCTTCCTTTGAGGTCCATGTGGTCAGACTCTACGTCCCCTTCTCCATGCGAGTGGCGGTGGTGTATCGTCCTCCCGACCCCTCTCATCAGTTCCTGGATCATTTTGCCACCTGGCTTCCACACTTTCTCTCCTGTGACACCCCCACCCTTATCATGGGTGATTTCAACATCCCCATTGCCTCTCCCCTCTCCCCATCTGCTTCTCACCTTTTATCTCTATCCTCCTCTTTCGGCCTCTCGCAGCATACTAACTCTCCAACACATGAAGATGGAAACTCCCTTGACTTGGTCTTCTCCCGACTTTGCTCAGTGGATGATTTCACAAACTCCCCTCTCCCGCTCTCTGACCACAACCTTCTTTCATTCTCTATCAAGAACTGCCATCCCGCTCAGGTCACCCCCACTTTCCACACTTATAGAAACATACAGGCCATTAACACCCAGAAACTTATGAAGAACTTGCAGTCCTCATTGGCCCCTATTTCCTCCATCTCATGTCCTGATTCTGCATTGAAGCATTACAATGAAACCCTGCAAAGTGCTCTGGATGAAGCTGCTCCTCCTATACATAAAACAACTCGGCACAGACGGCGACAACCGTGGCACACGCTGCAAACACGTTTCCTGCAGCGGTGCTCCAGGTGCGCAGAACGTCTGTGGAGAAAATCTAATCTACCCGAAGATTTCATCCATTATAAGTTCATGCTAAAGACATACAATTCTGCCCTTCACCTCTCCAAACAAACCTACTTCAACACCCTCATCACCTCCCTGTCCAATAACCCTAAACGTCTCTTTGACACGTTCCAGTCCCTACTCAACCCAAGAAAGCAGGCCCCAACCACGGATCTCCGTGCTGACGATCTGGCCAATTACTTCAAAGAAAAAATTGACCACATTCGACAGGAAATCATCTCCCAATCTCTTCATACCATGCACTGTCCTCCCTCCCCCACTGCATCTAGTTCACTCTCTGACTTTGAAGCAGTTACAGAAGAAGAAGTGATCAGGCTCCTTGCATCTTCTCGCCCGACCACTTGCACCAGTGACCCCATTCCGTCACATCTCCTCCAGTCCCTTTCCCCGGCTGTCACCTCTCACCTAACAAAAATATTCAACCTTTCCCTCACTTCCGGTATTTTTCCTTCCTCATTTAAGCATGCCATCATACATCCATTACTTAAAAAACCATCCCTCGATCAAAACTGTGCCGCTAATTATAGACCTGTCTCTAATCTTCCCTTCATCTCTAAACTCCTCGAACGCCTGGTCCACTCCCGTCTTACCCGCTATCTCTCAGATAACTCTCTTCTCGACCCTCTTCAATCTGGCTTCCGCTCTTTACACTCTACTGAAACTGCCCTCACTAAAGTCTCTAATGACCTACTAACAGCTAAATCTAATGGTCACTACTCCATGCCAATTCTCTTGGATCTCTCTGCAGCATTCGACACTGTGGATCATCAGCTCCTCCTCACTATGCTCCGCTCCATCGGCCTCAAGGACACCGTTCTCTCCTGGTTCTCCTCCTATCTCTCTGACCGATCCTTCACTGTATGTTTTGCTGGTTCCTCCTCCTCTCACCTTCCCCTTACTGTTGGGGTTCCTCAAGGATCAGTCCTAGGCCCCCTACTCTTCTCGTTGTATACTGCCCCTATTGGACAAACAATCAGTAGATTTGGTTTCCAGTACCATCTCTATGCTGACGACACCCAATTATATACTTCTTCTCCTGATATCACACCGACCTTTTTAGAAAACACCAGTGATTGTCTTACCGCTGTCTCTAACATCATGTCCTCCCTCTATCTGAAACTAAACCTGTCAAAAACTGAACTCCTCGTGTTCTCTCCCTCTACTAACCTACCTTTGCCTGACATTGCCATCTCCGTGTGCGGTTCCACCATTACTCCAAAGCAACATGCCCGCTGCCTTGGGGTCATCCTTGATTCTGACCTTTCATTCACCCCCTACATCCGATCACTGGCTCGCTCTTCTTACCTGCATCTCAAAAACATTTCTAGAATTCGCCCTTTTCTTACTTTCGACTCTGCAAAAACTCTGACTGTTTCACTTATTCATTCTCGTCTGGACTATTGTAACTCTCTGCTAATCGGCCTCCCTCTTACCAAACTTTCCCCGCTCCAATCTGTCCTGAATGCTGCTGCCAGGATCATATTCCTCACCAACCGTTACACCGATGCCTCTACCTTGTGCCAGTCATTACACTGGCTACCCATCCACTCCAGAATCCAGTACAAAACTACTACCCTCATCCACAAAGCACTCCATGGCTCAGCACCACCCTACATCTCCTCTCTGGTCTCAGTCTACCACCCTACCCGTGCCCTCCGCTCCGCTAATGACCTCAGGTTAGCATCCTCAATAATCAGAACCTCCCACTCCCGTCTCCAAGACTTTACACGTGCTGCGCCGATTCTTTGGAATTTACTACCCAGGTTAATACGATTAATCCCCAATCCCCACAGTTTTAAGTGTACCCTAAAAACTCATTTGTTCAGATTAGCCTACCGCCTCAACGCATTAACCTAACGATCCCTGTGTGGCCTATTTATAATAAAAAAAAAAAAAAAAGGTTCCTCGCATCATGTTCTCATACACTTTATGCAGTATTAGCCCTCTGTGTCTGTACTGCTACATACTTAGGCAGGTAACTGGTTCATGCAGCTTTACATGAACACCTGAGCCTTACACTATGGCTGGTCCGAATAACTAAAGCAATTGTTACCATCCACCTCTCGTGTCTCCCCTTTTCCTCATAGTTTGTAAGCTTGCGAGCAGCAGGGTCCTCACTCCTCCTGGTATCTGTATTGAACTGTATTTCTGTTATGCTGCAATGTCTATTGTCTGTACAAGTCCCCTCTATAATTTGTAAAGCGCTGCGGAATATGTTGGCGCTATATAAATAAAAATTATTATTATTATTATGTTATAGCTGTATATACACACAGCGCTCATGTTATAGCTCTATATACACACAGCGCTCATGTTATAGCTCTGTATATACACAGCGCTCATGTTATAGCTCTATATACACACAGCGCTCATGTTATAGCTCTATATACACACAGCGCTCATGTTATAGCTCTATATACACACAGCGCTCATGTTATAGCTCTATATACACACAGCGCTCATGTTATAGCTCTATATACACACAGCGCTCATGTTATAGCTCTATATACACACAGCGCTCATGTTATAGCTCTATATACACACAGCGCTCATGTTATAGCTCTATATACACACAGCGCTCATGTTATAGCTCTGTATACACAGCACTCATGTTATACCTCTATATACACAGCTCTCATGTTACAGATCTATATACACAGAGCACTCAAGTTACAGCTCTATATACACACAGCGCTCATGTTATAGCTCTATATACACACAGCGCTCATGTTACAGCTCTATATACACACAGCGCTCATGTTATACCTCTATATACACAGCGCTCATGTTATAGCTCTATATACACACAGCGCTCATGTTATAGCTCTATACACACAGCGCTCGTGTTATACCTCTATATACACACAGCGCTCATGTTATAGCTCTATATACACACAGCGCTCATGTTATAGCTCTATATACACACAGCGCTCATGTTATAGCTCTGTATACACACAGCGCTCATGTTATAGCTCTATATACACACAGCGCTCATGTTACAGCTCCATATACACACAGCACTCATGTTAGAGCTGTATACACACAGCGCTCATGTTATAGCTGTATACACACAGCGCTCATGTTATAGCTCTATATACACACAGCGCTCATGCTATAGCTCTATATACACATAGCGCTCATGTTATAGCTCTGTATACACACAGCGCTCATGTTACAGCTCTATATACACACAGCGCTCATGTTATAGCTATATACACACACAGCGCTCATGTTATAGCTCTGTATACACACAGCGCTCATGTTATAGCTCTATATACACACAGCACTCATGTTATAGCTCTATATACACACAGCGCTCATGTTATAGCTCTGTATACACACAGCGCTCATGTTATAGCTCTATATACACACAGCGCTCATGTTATAGCTCTATACACACACAGCGCTCATGTTACAGCTCTATATACACACAGCGCTCGTGTTATAGCTCTATATACACACAGCGCTCAAGTTACAGCTCTATATACACACAGCGCTCATGTTATAGATCTATACACACACAGCGCTCATATTACAGCTCTATATACACACAGCGCTCGTGTTATAGCTCTATATACACACAGCGCTCATGTTACAGCTCTATATACACAGCGCTCATGTTATAGATCTATACACACACAGCGCTCATATTACAGCTCTATATACACACAGCGCTCGTGTTATAGCTCTATATACACACAGCGCTCATGTTACAGCTCTATATACACAGCGCTCATGTTATAGCTCTATACACACACAGCGCTCATGTTATAGCTCTATACACACACAGCGCTCATGTTACAACTCTATATACACACAGCGCTCGTGTTATAGCTCTATATACACACAGCGCTCATGTTACAGCTCTATATACACAGCGCTCATGTTACAGCTCTATATACACAGCGCTCATGTTATAGCTCTATACACACACAGCGCTCATGTTACAGCTCTATATACACACAGCGCTCATGTTATAGCTCTATACACACAGCGCTCGTGTTATAGCTCTATATACACACAGCGCTCATGTTACAGCTCTATATACACAGCGCTAATGTTATAGCTTTATACACACACAGCGCTCATGTTATAGCCCTATATACACACAGCGCTCATGTTATAGCTCTATACACACACAGCGCTCATGTTACAGCTCTATATACACAGCGCTCATGTTATAGCTCTATACACACAGCGCTCATGTTATAGCTCTATATACACACAGCGCTCATGTTATAGCTCTATATACACACAGCGCTCATGTTATAGCTCTGTATATACACAGCGCTCATGTTATAGCTCTATATACACACAGCGCTCATGTTATAGCTCTATACACACAGCGCTCATGTTATAGCTCTATATACACACAGCGCTCATGTTATAGCTCTATATACACACAGCGCTCATGTTATAGCTCTATACACACAGCGCTCATGTTATAGCTCTATATACACACAGCGCTCATGTTATAGCTCTATATACACACAGCGCTCATGTTATAGCTCTATACACACAGCGCTCATGTTATAGCTCTATATAGACACAGCGCTCATGTTATAGCTCTATATACACACAGCGCTCATGTTATAGCTCTATATACACACAGCGCTCATGTTATAGCTCTATACACACAGCGCTCATGTTATAGCTCTATATAGACACAGCGCTCATGTTATAGCTCTATATACACACATTGCTCGTGTTACAGCTCTATATACACACAGCGCTCATATTACAGCTCTATATACACACAGCGCTCATGTTACAGCTCTATATACACACAGCGCTCATGTTATAGCTCTATATAGACACAGCGCTCATGTTATAGCTCTATATACACACATTGCTCGTGTTACAGCTCTATATACACACAGCGCTCATGTTATTATTATTATTATTATTATTATACATTTTTATAGCGCCATTTATTCCATTTATTTATACACACAGTGTTCATGTTATAGCTCTATATACACACAGCGCTCATGTTATAGCTGTATATACACAGCGCTCATGTTATAGCTCTATATACACACAGCGCTCATGTTATAGCTCTATATACACACAGCGCTCATGTTATAGCTGTGTATGTAGATAGATACGGATATGTTACTGCTTTTTCTACCATTAAACAGACAGGTTTTTCCGATGATTTTCTTTCTGTCCACTTCTCCCGCCCAGAGTGCGAGTATAACGGCGATGTTGGTTAAGATGTTAAATATGAGGAAGAAGATCAGGAAGATTTTGGCGTGAACTGAGTGAGAAAGAGAAAAAGGAGAAATTATTACATAAAGACGAGACCACGAAGAGGACGGCGAGATGTGTCCAGACCAGTGTGAGGCAGACAACCACTGCACTTGTATGGACGCCAATACGTGAACCTGGCCGATCACTGCGGAACGTAGGCGACAAAGGTGACAACCCCTGCTGGAGCAGGACAACGGCGAAACTACATGTGGCTCAGATTTACAGCCGCTCCTGATGATGACTTACTAGGTGACAGCCCCTGCTGGAGCAGGACAACAGCGAAACTGCTTGTGGCTCAGATTTATAGCCGCTCCTGATGATGACTTACTAGGTGACAGCCCCTGCTGGAGCAGGACAACAGCGAAACTGCTTGTGGCTCAGATTTATAGCCGCTCCTGATGATGACTTACGAGGTGACATCCCCTGCTGGAGCAGGACAACAGCAAAACTGCTTGTGGCTTAGATTTATAGCCGCTCCTGATGATGACTTACTAGGTGATAACCCCTGCTGGAGCAAGACAACAGCGAAACTGCTGGTGGCTCAGATTTATAGCCGCTCCTGATGATGACTTACGCGGTGACAGCCCCTGCTGGAGCAGGACAACAGCGAAACTGCTGGTGGCTCAGATTTATAGCCGCTCCTGATGATGACTTACGAGGTGACAACCCCTGCTGGAGCAGGACAACGGCGAAACTACATGTGGCTCAGATTTACAGCCGCTCCTGATGATGACTTACGAGGTGACAGCCCCTGCTGGAGCTGGACAACGGCGAAACTACATGTGGCTCAGATTTACAGTCGCTCCTGATGATGACTTACTAATTTCCACGTGGGATTGGCAGAATTCTCGGTTGCACCGTTTCCAGATGCCGGCATATACCTCATCTGCAGTGTCGGCCCAACGATTTGTGGATATGGCGATGAGGAGGAAGACATTGCTGACCGTCAGTATCACACCGACTGACAGTCTCAGCCCATAGGACATCGAAGGGCTGCGAAAGAGCAAAGAACATAAAACTGTCAACAAGAATGTTATCTGGGGACAGGGTACCACCTAACTGGTGTATCTAAGACCATCACTTGTGAAACTTCCTACTGAGCTGGTGTATCTAATCTTCTCCTGTGTGATACTGTCTGCTGAGCTGTGTATCTAATCTTCTCCTGTGTGATACTGTCTGCTGAGCCGTGTATCTAATCCTCTCCTGTGTGATACTGACTGCTGAGCCGTGTATCTAATCCTCTCCTGTGTGATACTGTCTGCTGAGCCGTGTATCTAATCCTCTCCTGTGTGATACTGTCTGCTGAGCCGTGTATCTAATCCTCTCCTGTGTGATACTGACTGCTGAGCCGTGTATCTAATCCTATCCTGTGTGATACTGACTGCTGAGCTGTGTATCTAATCCTATCTTGTGTGATACTGCTTAGCCGTGTATCTAATCCTCTCCTGTGTAATACTGTCTGCTAAGCCGTGTATCTAATCCTATCCTGTGTGATACTGACTGCTGAGCTGTGTATCTAATCCTATCTTGTGTGATACTGTCTGCTTAGCCGTGTATCTAATCCTCTCCTGTGTGATACTGTCTGCTAAGCTGTGTATCTAATCCTCTCCTGTGTGATACTGTCTGCTAAGCTGTGTATCTAATCCTATCCTGTGTGATACTGTCTGCTGAGCCGTGTATCTAATCCTATCTTGTGTGATACTGCTTAGCCGTGTATCTAATCCTCTCCTGTGTGATACTGTCTGCTGAGCTGTGTATCTAATCCTCTCCTGTGTAATACTGTCTGCTAAGCCGTGTATCTAATCCTATCCTGTGTGATACTGACTGCTGAGCCGTGTATCTAATCCTATCCTGTGTGATACTGTCTGCTGAGCCGTGTATCTAATCCTATCCTGTGTGATACTGTCTGCTCAGCTGTGTATCTAATCCTCTCCAGTATGATACTGACTGCTGAGCTGTGTATCTAATCCTCTCCTGTGTGATACTGTCTGCTGAGCTGTGTATCTAATCCTATCCTGTGTGATACTGACTGCTGAGCCGTGTATCTAATCCTATCCTGAGTGATACTGACTGCTGAGCCGTGTATCTAATCCTCTCCTGTGTGATACTGTCTGCTGAGCCGTGTATCTAATCCCATCTCCTGTGATACTGACTGCTGAGCTGTGTATCTAATCCTATCCTGTGTGATACTGACTGCTGAGCCGTGTATCTAATCCTCTCCTGTGTGATACTGTCTGCTGAGCCGTGTATCTAATCCCATCTCCTGTGATACTGACTGCTGAGCTGTGTATCTAATCCTATCCTGTGTGATACTGACTGCTGAGCCGTGTATCTAATCCCATCTCCTGTGATACTGACTGCTGAGCTGTGTATCTAATCCTCTCCTGTGTGATACTGTCTGCTGAGCAGTGTATCTAATCCTCTCCTGTGTGATACTGACTGCTGAGCTGTGTATCTAATCCTCTCCTGTGTGATACTGACTGCTGAGCCGTGTATCTAATCCCATCTCCTGTGATACTGACTGCTGAGTCGTGTATCTCATCCCATCCTGCGTGATACTGTCTGCTGAGCCATGTATCTAATCCTATCCTGCGTGATACTGTCTGCTGAGCAGTGTATCTAATCCTCTCCTGTGTGATACTGTCTGCTGAGCCGTGTATCTAATCCTCTCCTGTGTGATACTGACTGCTGAGCTGTGTATCTAATCCTATCCTGTGTGATACTGACTGCTGAGCTGTGTATCTAATCCTCTCCTGTGTGATACTGACTGCTGAGCCGTGTATCTAATCATATCCTGTGTGATACTGACTGCTGAGCCGTGTATCTAATCCTATCCTGTGTGATACTGTCTGCTCAGCTGTGTATCTAATCCTCTCCAGTATGATACTGACTGCTGAGCTGTGTATCTAATCCTCTCCTGTGTGATACTGTCTGCTGAGCTGTGTATCTAATCCTATCCTGTGTGATACTGACTGCTGAGCCGTGTATCTAATCCTATCCTGAGTGATACTGACTGCTGAGCCGTGTATCTAATCCTCTCCTGTGTGATACTGTCTGCTGAGCCGTGTATCTAATCCCATCTCCTGTGATACTGACTGCTGAGCTGTGTATCTAATCCTATCCTGTGTGATACTGACTGCTGAGCCGTGTATCTAATCCTCTCCTGTGTGATACTGTCTGCTGAGCCGTGTATCTAATCCCATCTCCTGTGATACTGACTGCTGAGCTGTGTATCTAATCCTATCCTGTGTGATACTGACTGCTGAGCCGTGTATCTAATCCCATCTCCTGTGATACTGACTGCTGAGCTGTGTATCTAATCCTCTCCTGTGTGATACTGTCTGCTGAGCAGTGTATCTAATCCTCTCCTGTGTGATACTGACTGCTGAGCCGTGTATCTAATCCCATCTCCTGTGATACTGACTGCTGAGTCGTGTATCTCATCCCATTCTGCGTGATACTGTCTGCTGAGCCATGTATCTAATCCTATCCTGCGTGATACTGTCTGCTGAGCAGTGTATCTAATCCTCTCCTGTGTGATACTGTCTGCTGAGCCGTGTATCTAATCCTCTCCTGTGTGATACTGACTGCTGAGCTGTGTATCTAATCCTATCCTGTGTGATACTGACTGCTGAGCTGTGTATCTAATCCTCTCCTGTGTGATACTGACTGCTGAGCCGTGTATCTAATCATATCCTGTGTGATACTGACTGCTGAGCCGTGTATCTAATCCTCTCCTGTGTGATACTGTCTGCTGAGCTGTGTATCTAATCCTCTCCTGTGTGATACTGACTGCTGAGCCGTGTATCTAATCCTCTCCTGTGTGATACTGACTACTGAGCTGTGTATCTAATCCTGTCCTGTGTGATACTGTCTGCTGAGCCGTGTATCTAATCCTCTGCTGTGTGATACTGACTGCTGAGCCGTGTATCTAATCCTCTCCTGTGTGATACTGACTGCTGAGCTATGTACCTAGTCCTATCCTGTGTGATACTGACTGCTGAGCTGTGTATCTAATCCTCTCCTGTGTGATACTGACTGCTGAGCTGTGTATCCAATCCTCTCCTGTGTGATACTGACTGCTGAGCCGTGTATCTAATCCTCTCCTGTGTGATACTGTCTGTTGAGCCGTGTATCTAATCCTCTCCTGTGTGATACTGTCTGCTGAGCCGTGTATCTAATCCTCTCCTGTGTGATACTGACTGCTGAGCTATGTACCTAGTCCTATCCTGTGTGATACTGACTGCTGAGCTGTGTATCTAATCCTCTCCTGTGTGATACTGACTGCTGAGCTGTGTATCCAATCCTCTCCTGTGTGATACTGACTGCTGAGCCGTGTATCTAATCCTCTCCTGTGTGATACTGACTGCTGAGCCGTGTATCTAATCATATCCTGTGTGATACTGACTGCTGAGCCGTGTATCTAATCCTCTCCTGTGTGATACTGTCTGCTGAGCTGTGTATCTAATCCTCTCCTGTGTGATACTGACTGCTGAGCCGTGTATCTAATCCTCTCCTGTGTGATACTGACTACTGAGCTGTGTATCTAATCCTGTCCTGTGTGATACTGTCTGCTGAGCCGTGTATCTAATCCTCTGCTGTGTGATACTGACTGCTGAGCCGTGTATCTAATCCTCTCCTGTGTGATACTGACTGCTGAGCTATGTACCTAGTCCTATCCTGTGTGATACTGACTGCTGAGCTGTGTATCTAATCCTCTCCTGTGTGATACTGACTGCTGAGCCGTGTATCTAATCCTCTCCTGTGTGATACTGTCTGTTGAGCCGTGTATCTAATCCTCTCCTGTGTGATACTGTCTGCTGAGCCGTGTATCTAATCCTCTCCTGTGTGATACTGACTGCTGAGCTATGTACCTAGTCCTATCCTGTGTGATACTGACTGCTGAGCTGTGTATCTAATCCTCTCCTGTGTGATACTGACTGCTGAGCTGTGTATCCAATCCTCTCCTGTGTGATACTGTCTGTTGAGCCGTGTATCTAATCCTCTCCTGTGTGATACTGTCTGCTGAGCTGTGTATCTAATCCTCTCCTGTGTGATACTGGCTGCTGAGCTGTGTATCTAATCCTATCCCTGTGTGATACTAACTGCTGAGCCGTGTACCTAATCCTCTCCTGTGTGATACCGTCTGCTGAGCCGTGTATCTAATCCTGTTATGTGTGATACTGTATGATGTGCTGTATCTCATCCTATCATGTGTGGTACTCTCTGAGCTGTGTATCTAATCCTATCCTTTGTGATACTGACTGCAGCTCAATGTACTGTATATAAAGCTATCATGTCAGATGCAGTTTGCTCGCTCGGTGTATCTAAGCTCCTCATGCGTGATACTGTCGGCTGAGCTGCTGTATCCAATCCTCCTTTTTTCATATTATTTCCGTAGTTGCGATGTCAGTGATTTCCCCCCTAGAAATATCCGCTGACCTAGTTGAGTCCGGCACGATGTAACGTTATTGGCCGGGGAGGATTGGGGGCTAATACCCCTCTACCCCTATGTAGGACCCTGGAGTTGCCCCTTGCACAGGTCAGCGCGCCCCCAGTGGCTGACATACACATTACAGCATAGCCCGGTGGGATAATTAATGCCCCCAGCGCTCCTACACTGAGGCTCCAGGGCAGCACCATCCCTCATCACCGCCCATTGTGACCCTGACCGTGGGGCCCTATGCTAAGCTCAGTTTAGGGGCCCCTGGTCATTTGTTATACCCCTTGGGAAACCTTAGAAAAGGCACAAATACCTTAATGTGGTCATGATGTCTATGGCCGCCCAGGTCCCTGAAATCAGGACTGTACGTGAGATCCGACTATATGTACCCCACCATCCCCCCCGAGACGTTGCAGGCTTGTGCAAGAGTTGCGCCATTGCGGGCAGCATCGGCGGCGAGCAGCGAATAACCGTCCAGGCTCCCATCCGGGCGAAAAATCACCAGTGTAGAAACAAGAAGTTCACTGCAACAATGTCCGAAAAGGAAACAAAGTAACAGCACCAGGGATCAGCGTCTCTGCAGCTTTTTTAAGACTTTTTAAGACGTTGCCCTGCGTTACGTCCACTTTTATACCGTGACGAACACCCAACGATAAGATATTGATGACCTAGGCTTAATTAAAGTGGCGACCAGTACCTTCACCTAAAAGCTGAAAACAACTCCAGTGAGCACAGCTCCATTCAATGTATTAAGTCATGAATATTTTCCATCCAGACAACCCCTTTAAGGATCAGTCATAATTTTTTTCTGCCCAGACAACCCCTTTAAGGATAGATCATCAATATTTTATGTCCAGACAACCCATTTAAGGATAGGTCATGAATATTTTCTGCCGAGACAACCCCTTTAAGGATAAGTCATCAATATTTTCTGCCCAGACAGCCCCTTTAAGGATAGATCATCAATATTTTCTGTCCAGGCAACCTCTTTAAGGTTCGGTCATGAATATTTTGTACTCAGACAACCCTTTAAGGATAGGTTATTGATATTTTTCTATCTAGACAACCCCTTTAAGGATAGGTCATCAATATTTTTTATCCAACCTGTTTATGGATAGGTCATCAATATATTTTGCCCAGAAAACCCCTTTAAGGATCGGTCATGAAAATTTTCCGGCCAGATAAGTCCTTTAAGGATAGATCATCAATATTTTCTGTCCAGACAGCCCCTTTAAGGATAGAGATCATCAATATTTTCTGTCCAGACAGCCCCTTTAAGGATAGAGATCATCAATATTTTCTGTCCAGACAACCCCTTTAAGGATAGGTAATTAATATTTTCTGCCCAGGCAACCCCTTTAAGGATAAGTCATCAATATTTTCCATACAGACATCCCCTTTAAGGATAGGTCATGAATAATTTCTGCCCAGACATCCCCTTTAAGGATAGGTCATTGATATTTTCTGGCCAGACAGCCCCTTTCTATATGGAGATCATGTGACATTTTCGTGACGCCACATGGTGGGACCCCAGGAATGATATCGTTAGTGGCGACGCCGTGAACGTCTCGTGTCTCCATGGTTACTGCTGTAATTAAAAGAAGTAGCGGAGCACAAGCTGCTCCTCTGTACGACGCCACGCACCGCTACAGCCACAATCACTTCCTCATTTCTGATTGGCCGTAAAAGTGATTTTACCACCGGAATGTGTAAATAAATAAATAGAATCAGAACTTGTTACATTGTATCACACACGGCGGGTTCTATGTGGTTTATTAAAGAGACAACGCGTTTTATTAAAGCAGAAGAACGCCGGGCCACCGGGTCAGAAAAAGATCTGCAGCTTTCTGATAAAGCTGATTTAATCCATCGCTGATGTCAGATAATGGGGGCACTAAACGCTTCCATCCAAGACCCCCCCCCCCCCACCCAGAGCTATCATGATGATGTAAGAATATGGGCGGCACAGTTTGTTACAGTGTATCAGCGACCGACAGCCCCTGTTAGTGGCTAAAGTTCCATCCCGCTTTCTCTCATTTGTGTCAGTATATACTGCTGCTGCCGGAGTTCTGTTCATGAACTGCACACGTCCTCTGTATGCGGCACGTGCGGAGTTTAGGAAGTTGCACATGTATGAACTCTGGGTGTTTCCAAACATCCCAATTACACAGTTCCTGTAAGTTACAAAAGATTCCGCTCCTCTGACTTTTCATAACTAGATTTTATTACAGGAGGGAACAGAACTAATTTCCACAGCAGAAATGTAAATAATGAGAACAGATCTTATATGCAGTGACTTGAAAAAAGTATTCATACCCCGTGAACTTTTCCCCACTTTTTCACATTACTCCCAGATTTTGACGCCAACACAAAGTAGCGAGTATTTGTGACGTATCAAGGAAATGATACATTGTTTCCTAAATATTCCAAAAATATAAATTGAGACTTGCATTTGTATTCAGCCCCCCTGAGTCAATACTTTGTAGGACCACCTTTCTTTGCACACTCTCTCAGTGAGATTGGATGGAGATGACTGTGAGCTGCTATTATCACGATTTGTCACAGATTCTCTAGGATTTGGGTCTGGATTGTGACTGCGCCGTTCACACACGTGAATATGCTCTGATCTAAGCCAGGGCTGGACAACATGTTTTGGTCCATGAGCCGCAATGCCGTACTGAACCAATCCCAAGGGAAGCAAAAAATTAAGGGGTACTCACAAGAATACATCACCAAAACTACGTTTTGAGGATTTGATGAGGATTTAGAGAGATTCTGCTCCAAAAATTATGTTTGAACATACTCTTAACTTACACTGAGTTTTTGGAACAGAAACTGAGCACAATTTGGCCCATTTCTCCATATAATCTCAAAATTCTAAATTATGAGGATTTTTAAGTTTTAACAGGGCAGCACGGTGCCTCAGTGGTTAGCCTTGCAGCGCTGAGGTCCTGGGTTCAAAGCCCATCAAGTTTTGGATTGCTACATGTGTATAAAACCAGAACCACCATCAGCACATGAATGCAGCACCAGAACCACCATCAGCACATGAATGCAGCACCAGAACCACCATCAGCACATGAATGCAGCACCAGACCCACCATCAGCGCATGAATGCAGCACCAGAACCACCATCAGCACATGAATGCAGCACCAGAACCACCATCAGCACATGAATGCAGCACCAGAACCACCACAGCACATGAATGCAGCACCAGAACCACCATCAGCGCATGAATGCAGCACCAGAACCACCATTAGCACATGAATGCAGCACCAGAACCACCACAGCACATGAATGCAGCACCAGACCCACCATCAGCGCATGAATGCAGCACCAGAACCACCATCAGCACATGAATGCAGCACCAGAACCACCACAGCACATGAATGAAGCACCAGAACCACCACCAGCACATGAATGCAGCACCAGAACCGATGTCGGTACATAAATAAATCTCCAAGCTTAGTACAGCGATCAACTGCAATGTCATGTCCGGCCCATGTACAATTGTATCGCATGAACCTACAACTCCTAGTATGCCTTTAACAATGATAAGGAGATGCTGGGAGTTGTTGTTGTTACCAGGCATTATCAGACAGGAATTACAGTACTGAGGAGACGTAGTCAGCATCACAAATAAACAATTACATCCAGGTACCTTGCAGATGACATCTTCTCTGATTGAAGTTGTTCCCATCGCTTTTTGTCTCCATGTACTACAGACGCCATGACGAGATTTCATGTCCAGAGCTCGTCTCTATTGATTCACTTCTTCTCCGTCATCAGCAGCGATTCCCGTCACTGTGCCCTTAAAAATGTAAGCATCATTATACTGCCCCATAAAGATATCTCCCATGCTGCACCCCTGAATAAATTGCCTGTGCATCCTGCATAAAGAACCCCTCCCCACTCTGCCCTTCTCCAAACTATCCACCCTCGTACTGCCCTTCTCCAAAATATCCCCCTCACACTGCCCTTCTCCAAAATATCCCCCTCACACTGCCCTTCTCCAACATATCCCCCTCACACTGCCCTTCTCCAAAATATCCCCCTCACACTGCCCTTCTCCAAAATATCCCCCTCACACTGCCCTTCTCCAAAATATCCCCCCTCACTGCCCTTCTCCAAAATATCTCCCACACTGCCCTTCTCCAAAATATCCCCCTCACACTGCCCTTCTCCAAAATATCCCACCCCATACTGCCCTTCTCCAAAATATCCCTCACACTGCCCTTCTCCAAAATATCCCACCCCGTACAGCCCTTCTCCAAAATATCCCCCCACACTGCCCTTCTCCAAAATTTCCCCCTCACGCTACCCTTCTCCAAAATATCCCCCCTCACACTGCCCTTCTCCAAAATATCTCCCTCACACTGCTCATCTCCAAAATATCCCCTCACACTACCCTTCTCCAAAATATCCCACCCCGTACAGCCCTTCTCCAAAATATCCCCCCACACTGACCTTCTCCAAAATTTCCCCCTCACGCTACCCTTCTCCAAAATATCCCCCCTCACACTGCCCTTCTCCAAAATATCTCCCTCACACTGCCCATCTCCAAAATATCCCCTCTCTCACTGCCCTTCTCCAAAATATCCCCTCACACTGCCCTTCTCCAAAATATCCCCTCACACTGCCCTTCTCCAAAATATCTCCTTCACACTGCCCATCTCCAAAATATCCCCCCTCACACTGCCCTTCTCCAAAATATCCCACCCCGTACAGCCCTTCTCCAAAATATCCCCCCACACTGCCCTTCTCCAAAATTTCCCCCTCACGCTACCCTTCTCCAAAATATCCCCTCACACTGCCCTTCTCCAAAATATCTCCCTCACACTGCCCATCTCCAAAATATCCCCTCACACTGCCCTTCTCCAAAATATCCCCCCTCACACTGCCCTTCTCCAAAATATCTCCACACTGCCCTTCTCCAAAATATCCCCTCACACTGCCCTTCTCCAAAATATCCCCACACTGCCCTTCTCCAAAATATCCCCCCTCACACTGTCCTTCTCCAAAATATCCCCCTCACACTGCCCTTCTCCAAAATATCCCCTCACACTGCCCTTCTCCAAAATATCCCCCTCACACTGCCCTTCTCCAAAATATCCCCCTCACACTGCCCTTCTCCAAAAAATCCCCCTCACACTGCCCTTCTCCAAAATATCCCCCTCACACTGCCCTTCTCCAAAATATCCCACCCAGTACTGCTCTTCTCCAAAATATCCCCTCACACTGCCCTTCTCCAAAAAATCCCCCTCACACTGCCCTTCTCCAAAATATCCCACCCAGTACTGCCCTTCTCCAAAATATCCCTCACACTGCCCTTCTCCAAAATATCCTCCCTCACACTGCACATGTCCAAAATATTCTCCTCAAACTGCCCTTCTCCAAAATATCCCCCCTCACGCTACCCTCCTCCAAAATATCCCACACCGTACTGCCCTTCTCCAAAATATCCCACCCCGTACTGCCCTTCTCCAAAATATCCCCCTCACACTGCCTTTTCCAAAATATCCCACCACTTACAGCAGTTCTCCAAAATATCCCCCTCCCACTGCCCTTCTCCAAAATATCCCACCACGTACTGCCCTTCTCCAAAATATCCCCCTCACACTACCCTTCTCCAAAATATCCCACCCTGTACTGCCCTTCTCGAAAATATCCCACCCTGTACTAACCTTCTCCAAAATATCCCCCTCATGCTGCCTTCTCCAAAATATCCCACCGCTTATTGCAGTTCTCCAAAATATCCCCCTCCCACTGCCCTTCTCCAAAATATCCCACCCCATACTGCCCATCTCCAAAATATCCCCTCTCACACTGCCGCTCTGCAAAATATCCCCCAACACACAGACACTGAGCCTCTGTAAAACATGCCCAGCACCTCTGAATAAAGTACCCCCCACCCCTTGCGAAATTATGGCCCATTTCAAAATGGTCACCCTCATGTATTTGCATCTGAGAAACGTGAATTTGGTGGGCTGTATGTTGTTCAAGCCATGTGCAGGCCTCATCTCATCCGTCCATTGTAGTTATGGAAGTATGTTTAGGGTTGCTGTCCTGCTGGAAGGTGAACCTACACCCCAGTCTCAAGTTTTTTTCCAGCCTCTAACAGGTTTTCCTCCAGGATTGCCCTGTATTTATCTCCATCCATCTTCCCATCAACTCTGACGAGCTTTCCTGCCCCTGCTGAAGAAAAGCCTCCCCACAGCAGGATGCAGCCTCCACCACGTGTAACTGTGGGGATGATGTTTTCACAGTGATGAGCAGTGTTATTTTTTCACCACACATACCGTTTTGCATTTGGCCTAAAAAGTTTTCCTTTGGTCTCATCTGATCAGAGCCCCTTATTTCAGATGCTCGCTGTGTCCCCTACATGGCTTTTTGCGAACTGGAAACGGGACTTCTTATGGCTTTCAAAAATGGTTTTCTTCTTTCCACTGTTCTATAAAAGCCAGATTTCTGGAGTATATTAATAGTTGTCCTATGGGCAGATTCTCCCACCTGAGCTGTGGATCTCTGCAGCTTCTCGAGAGTGACCATGAACCTCTTGGTTGCTCCGTTACGTAACGTTTTCCTTCCTTGAGTTGTCAGTTTAGGTGGACGGCCATGTCTTGGTGGGTTTGCAATTGTGACACTTTTGGATGATGGATTGAACACTGCTCCGAGACATGTTAGGAGCTTGGGCTATATTTTTATGACCTAACCCGGTTTACTCTTTTACACAACTTTATCCTTGACCTGTCTGGTGGGCTCCTTGGATTTTATGTTGCTATTTGATCCCTTATGTCCTCACACAAACCTCTTAGGCCTTCACAGAACATCTGTAGTTATACTGAGCAGAAATCACACCCAGGGGGACACAATGAACTAATTATGTGACTTCTCCAGATGATTGGTCCCTCAGGATTTTATTTAGGGGCATCAGAATACAGAGGGCTGAATACAAATGGAAACCTTGTATCATTTGCCTAACACGTCACAGATACTGGCGTCTTAGTGTCACAGAAAATACATTTAAGTTTTTGGGTGTAACTTGGAAAAACAATGTGAAAAAGGTCACAGGGTGTAAATACTTTCTCAATAAAAGGGTCAATAAAACACAATGATTTATTGATTTCATTTGGAATCAGTTCGGGGGGCATCACTGTACAATATATTGGGGTGGGGGGACGATCCCTTCTTTGGTCGCTGGAGGATTCTGAGTGTTCCCAGTGACGGTCACGATGGCGGTTGGGGCGGAGGATGATGATGATTCATCCGATGTCGTCTTTGGTGCCGTCCGAAATAAGAAGAAACTGAGAGCAGCTGAGAAGCAGCAGAAGAAACATGAGAATAGATACATGTATCTAAGCCTATCATACTGTCTGCTGAGCTGTGTATCTAATCCTATCCTGTGTGATACTGTCTGCTGAGCTGTGTATCTAATCCTATCCTGTGTGATACTGACTGCTGAGCCGTGTATCTAATCTTCTCCTGTGTGATACTGTCTCCTGAACCATGCATCTAATCCTATCTTGTGTGATACTGTCTGCTGAGCTGTGTATCTAATCCTATCCTGTGTGATACTGACTGCTGAGCTATGTATCTAATCCTATCCTGTGTGATACTGTCTGCTGAGCCGTGTATCTAATCCTATCCTGTGTGATACTGACTGCTGGGCTGTGTATCTAATCCTATCCTGTGTGATACCATCTGCTGAGCTATGTTTCTAATCCTTTCCTGTGTGATACTGTCTGCTGAGCTGTGTATCTAATCCTATCCTGTGTGATACCATCTGCTGAGCTATGTATCTAATCCTGTCCTGTGTGCTACTGTCTGCTGAGCCATGTATCTAATTCTATCCTGTGTGATACCATCTGCTGAGCTGTGTATCTAATCCTATCCCGTGTGATACTGACTGCTGAGCTGTGTATCTAATCCTATCCTGTGTGATACTGACTGCTGAGCCGTGTATCTAATCCTATCCTGTATGATACTGTCTGCTGAGCTATGTATCTAATCCTTTCCTGTGTGATACTGACTGCTGAGCTGTGTATCTAATCTTCTCCTGTGTGATACTGTATGCTGAGCTGTGTATCTAATCCTCTCCTGTGTGATACTGCTGAGCTGTGTATCTAATCCTATCATGTGTGACACCATCTGCTGAGCTGTGCATCTAAGCCTATACCGTACCTGACATGGCCGCGGTCAGCACAGACAGCCATCCCACAGCGAAGGACCAGGAGAAAGTGTAGAATGACCCGAATAATGAGTTGAACACAACGACTGAATGAACCATCGCGGCGAAGCCCAAGAGCGCTGCGGAGACAAATGAGAGCTTGGAGGTCAGCACCGGGGGAGCGCGGAGGTCAGCGCCAGGGGAACGCGGAGGTCAGCGCTAGGGAATATCGGAGTTCAGCGCCGGGGAAGCGCAGAGGTCAACGCCGGGGCAGCTCGGAGGTCAGCGATGTGGGAGTGCAGAGGTCAGCGCTGGGGAAGCTCGGAGGACAGCAACGTGGGAGTGCGTAGGTCAGCGCCAGGGGAGCGTGGAGGTCAGTGCTGGGGAAGCTCGGAGGTCAGCACCTGGGGAGCGCAGAGGTCAGCACCGGGGGAGCGCAGAGGTTAGCACCGATGGAGCTCGGAGGTCAGCGCCGGAGGAGCGCGGAGGTCAGTGATGGGGGAGCTCGGAGTTCAGCACCGGGGGAGCGCAGAGGTCAGCACCGCGGGAGCTCAAAGGTCAGCGATGAGGAAGTGCAGAGGTCAGCGCCAGGGGAGCGCAGAGGTCAGTGCTGGGGGAGCTCGAAGGTCAGCACCCGGGGAGCGCAGAGGTCAGCGAAAGGGGAGCGCGGAAGTCAGCGCTGGGGAAGCTCGGACGTCAGCACCGGGGGAGCGCAAAGGTCAGCGCCAGGGGAGCTTGGAGGTCAGCGATAGGGGGGGCAGAGGTCAGTGCCAGGGGAGCGCGGAGGTCAGCGCTGGGGAAGCTTGGAGGTCAGCGCCGTGGAAGTGCAGAGATCAGCGCCAGGGGAGCGCGGAGGTCAGCGCTGGAGAAGCTCAGAGGTCAGCACCGGGGGAGCGCAGAGGTCAGCGCCGGGGGAGCTCGGAGGTCAGCGCCGGGGGAGCGCGGAGGTCAGTGCTGGGGGAGCTCGAAGGTCAGCACCAGGGGAACGCAGAGGTCAGCGCTGTGGGAGTGCAGAGGTCAGTGCTGGGGGAGCTCGAAGGTCAGCACCAGGGGAACGCAGAGGTCAGCGCTGGGGAAGCTCGGAGGTCAGCACCGGGGGAGCGCAGAGGTTAGCACCGAGGGAGCTCGGAGGTCAGCGCCGGAGAAGCTCGGAGGTCAGCACCAGGGGAGCGCAGAGGTTAGCACCGATGGCGCTCGGAGGTCAGCGCCGGAGGAGCGTGGAGGTCAGTGATGGGGGAGCTCGGAGTTCAGCACCGGGGGAGTGCAGAGGTCAGCACCGGGGGAGCTCAAAGGTCAGCGATGAGGAAGTGTAGAGGTCAGCGCCAGGGGAGCGCAGAGGTCAGTGCTGGGGGAGCTCGAAGGTCAGCACCGGGGGAGCGCAGAGGTCAGCGCCAGGGGAGCGCGGAGGTCAGCGCTGGGGAAGCTCGGATGTCAGCACCGGGGGAGCGCAAAGGTCAGCGCCAGGGGAGCTCGGAGGTCAGCGATAGGGGGGGCAGAGGTCAGTGCCAGGGGAGCGCAGAGGTCAGCGCTGGGGAAGCTTGGAGGTCAGCGCCGTGGAAGTGCAGAGGTCAGTGCCAGGGGAGCGCGGAGGTCAGCGCTGGGGAAGCTCAGAGGTCAGCACCGGGGGAGCGCAGAGGTCAGCGCCGGGGGAGCTTGGAAGTCAGCGCCGGGGGAGCGCGGAGGTCAGCGCCAGGGGAGAGCGGAGGTCAGCGCTGGGGAAGTTCGGAGGTCAGCGCCGGGGGAGCGCGGAGGTCAGTGCTGGGGGAGCTCGAAGGTCAGCACCAGGGGAACGCAGAGGTCAGCGCTGGGGAAGCTCAGAGGTCAGCGCTGTGGGAGTGAAGAGGTCAGCGCCAGGGGAGCGTGGAGGTCAGCGCTGGGGAAGCTCGGACGTCAGCACCAGGGGAGCGCTAAGGTCAGCGCCGGGGGAGCTCGGGGGTCAGCGATAGGGGGGCAGAGGTCAGTGCCAGGGGAGCGCGGAGGTCAGCGCTGGGGAAGCTCGGAGGTCAGCGCCGTGGGAGTGCGGAGGTCAGCACCAGGGGAGCGCGGAGGTCAGCGCTGGGGGAGCTCGTAGGTCAGCGCCAGGGAGCGCGGAGGTCAGCGCCAGGGGAGAGCGGAGGTCAGCGCTGGGGAAGCTCGGAGGTCAGCGCCGGGGGAGCGCAGAGGTCAGCGCCGGGGGAGCTCGGAGGTCAGCGATGGGGAAGCTGAGAGGTCAGCGCCGGGGGAGCGCAGAGGTCAGCGCCGGGGGAGCTCGGAGGTCAGCAAAGGGGGAGCTCAGAGGTCAGCGCCGCGGGAGCGCAGAGGTCAGCACCCTCTGATAACCACAGACACCACTCCGATTTTCCAATTTAAAAAAACCTGTGTTTCCTGTTGCCTCCACTAGAGGGCGATGTTTAGACATTCGTACATGGATAGACAGGAATAGACTAATAGAGCTCCCCCTAGTGGCGACAGCAGGCAACTGAGATTTTTACAAGTCGTTTTTGCTTGTGCACTTACTTATGAGCAAAGAACATCCACCTAGCAGAGCAAAGCAAGCAAAGGTCCTGATCAGTTCCATAATGCCACAAGTCATCGAGAGAACAGCGGAAAAGATGAAAGCGGTGATCAGGAGGTTCAGGACATCATCTGTGAAGACAGAAATGAGGGGTCACTGACCCTGCACCCAAAAATTCTAATAATCCCCAGCAACCAAAGCCCCTAAGTGGCCTATAGTCATTGTTGATAGCGCCACCTAGTGGCTGCAAAGAGAGGAAATAAGTCACTTTATAACCAAGATGAAGATGATGAGGGTTGTGTTCTCCTTACCTGCTCCGATGAGTGTCCTGGAGGAACACGTCTCATTGTCGTCACAAATTATCGTCAATCCGAAGTGTAAGGACTGAGATGGGACTCGCCCCCAGTAACTGGACACCATGGCGGTGATCGCCAGCACGCTGGTGCCAATGAGCAGCAGGATCACCACGTAGGTCAGGAGCTTAGACTGCCAGGACATGTCGCCCGATCACCTGAAAAAGGGAGAAGGAGGAGGTGAGCTGTGATATCACCTATTGTGAATGGTGGATCCTTTATCTACTGTATATAGAGGTGTTATCGGTCATTGTACAGGAGGAGGAGGTGAGCTGTGACATCACCTATTGTGAATGGTGGATCCTGTGTTATCTACTGTATATAGGTGTTATCAGTCATTGTACAGGAGGAGGAGGTGAGCTGTGACATCACCTATTGTGTATGGTGGATCCTGTGTAATCTACTGTATATAGAGGTGTTATCAGTCATTGTACAGGAGGAGGAGGTGAGCTGTGACATCACCTATTGTGAATGGTGGACCCTGTGTTATCTACTGTATATAGAGGTGTTCTCAGTCATTGTACAGGAGGAGGAGGTGAGCTGTGACATCACCTATTGTGTATGGTGGATCCTGTGTAATCTACTGTATATAGAGGTGTTATCAGTCATTGTACAGGAGGAGGAGGTGAGCTGTGACATCACCTATTGTGAATGGTGGATCCTGTGTTGTCTACTGTATATAGAGGGGTTATCAGTCATTGTACAGTAGGAGGAGGTGAGCTGTGACCACCTATTGTGAATGGTGGATCCTGTTATCTACTGTATATAGAGGTGTTATCAGTCATTGTACAGGAGGAGGAGGTGAGCTGTGACATCACCTATTGTGAATGGTGGATCCTGTTATCTACTGTATATAGAGGTGTTATCAGTCATTGTACAGGAGGAGGAGGTGAGCTGAGATATCACCTATTGTGAATGGTGGATCCTTTACTGTATATAGAGGTGTTATCGGTCATTGTACAGGAGGAGGAGGTGAGCTGTGACATCACCTATTGTGAATGGTGGATCCTGTGTTATCTACGGTATATAGAGGTGTTATTAGACATTGTACAGGAGGAGGAGGTGAGCTGTGATATCACCTATTGTGAATGGTGGATCCTGTGTTATCTACTGTATATAGAGGTATTATCATTCATTGTACAGGAGGAGTAGGTGAGCTGTGACATCACCTATTGTGAATGGTGGATCCTGTTATCTACTGTATATAGAGGTGTTATCAGTCATTGTACAGGAGGAGGAGGTGAGCTGAGATATCACCTATTGTGAATGGTGGATCCTTTACTGTATATAGAGGTGTTATCGGTCATTGTACAGGAGGAGGAGGTGAGCTGTGACATCACCTATTGTGAATGGTGGATCCTGTGTTATCTACGGTATATAGAGGTGTTATTAGACATTGTACAGGAGGAGGAGGTGAGCTGTGATATCACCTATTGTGAATGGTGGATCCTGTGTTATCTACTGTATATAGAGGTATTATCATTCATTGTACAGGAGGAGGAGGTGAGCTGTGACATCACCTATTGTGAATGGTGGATCCTGTGTTATCTACTGTATATAGGTGTTATCAGTCATTGTAAATGGGGGTCCATAGAAACATAGCAGTGATAATGTAGGGGGTCCGCTTACCTCGCACCTCGCTGGTCCTGTGGGTTTCCAGTATCAGCGGCTTTCTCTGCCCCAGAACATCACAGGATGGAATAATGGTGGAAGGAAATATTGCAACATTGTAGCAGTTTCCCTGTAACTTCTGTAGATTTACACAATGTTCTGTCTCATATTATCACACATTATACCGAGCAAATCACTGTCTGGCACTGACACTGGGGGCTCTGCCAGCTCTGTTATGGGGGCTCTACCAGCTGTTATGGGGTCCTTTGGCCATCTCTGTTATGGGGGCCATTTGGCCATCTGTTATGGGGGCCCTTTGGCCATCTCTGTTATGGGGGCCCTTTAGCCAGCTCTGTTATGGGGGTCCTTTGGCCATCTGTTATGGGGGCCCTTTAGCCAGCTCTGTTATGGGGGTCCTTTGGCCATCCCTGTTATGGGGGCCCTTTGGCCATCTCTGTTATGGGGGCCCTTTAGCCAGCTCTGTTATGGGGGTCCTTTGGCCATCCCTGTTATGGGAGCCCTTTAGCCATCTCTGTTATGGGGGCCCTTTAGCCAGCTCTGTTATGGGGGTCCTTTGGCCATCCCTGTTATGGGGGCCCTTTGGCCATCTCTGTTATGGAAGCCCTTTAGCCATCTCTGTTATGGGGGCCCTTTAGCCAGCTCTGTTATGGGGGTCCTTTGGCCATCCCTGTTATGGGGTCCTTTGGCCATCTGTTATGGGGGCCCTTTAGCCATCTCTGTTATGGGGGCCCTTTAGCCATCTCTGTTATGGGGGCCCTTTAGCCAGCTCTGTTATGGGGGTCCTTTGGCCATCTCTGTTATGGGGGCCATTTGGCCATCTGTTATGGGGGCCCTTTAGCCATCTCTGTTATGGGGGCCCTTTAGCCAGCTCTGTTATGGGGGTCCTTTGGCCATCCCTGTTATGGGGGCCCTTTGGCCATCTCTGTTATGGGGGCCCTTTAGCCAGCTCTGTTATGGGGGTCCTTTGGCCATCCCTGTTATGGGGGCCCTTTGGCCATCTCTGTTATGGGGGTCCTTTGGCCATCCCTGTTATGGGGGTCCTTTAGCCAGCTCTGTTATGGGGGCCCTTTGGCCATCTCTGTTATGGGGGCCCTTTAGCCATCTCTGTTATGGGGGCCCTTTAGCCATCTCTGTTATGGGGGTCCTTTGGCCATCTCTGTTATGGGAGCCCTTTAGCCATCTCTGTTATGGGGGCCCTATAGCCATCTCTGTTATGGGGGCCCTATAGCCATCTCTGTTATGGGGGCCCTTTAGCCATCTCTGTTATGGGGGTCCTTTAGCCAGCTCTGTTATGGGGGTCCTTTGGCCATCTCTGTTATGGGAGCCCTTTAGCCATCTCTGTTATGGGGGCCCTTTGGCCATCTCTGTTATGGGGGCCCTTTAGCCATCTGTTATGGGGGTCCTTTGGCCATCTCTGTTATGGGGGCTCTTTAGCCAGCTCTGTTATGGGGGTCCGTTAGCCATCTCTGTTATGGGGGTCCTTTGGCCATCTCTGTTATGGGGGTCCTTTGGCCATCTCTGTTATGGGGGCCTTTTGGCCATCTCTGTTATGGGGCCCTTTGGCCATCTCTGTTATGGGGCCCCTTTAGCCAGCTCTGTTATGGGGGTCCTTTGGCCATCTCTGTTATGGGGGTCCTTTGGCCATCTCTGTTATGGGGGGTCCTTTTGCCATCTCTGTTATGGGGGCCCTTTAGCTATCTCTGTTATGGGGGCCCTTTAGCCTGTGGCCATCTCTGTTATGGGGGCCCTTTGGTCATCTCTGTTATTGGGGCCCTTTGGCCATCTGTTATGAGAGCCCTTTAGCCAGCTCTGTCATGGGGGTCCTTTGGCCATCTCTGTTATGTGGGTCCTTTGGCCATCCCTGTTATGGGGTCCTTTGGCCATCTCTGTTATGGGGGCCTTTTGGCCATCTCTGTTATGGGGCCCCTTTAGCCAGCTCTGTTATGGGGGTCCTTTGGCCATCTCTGTTATGGGGGTCCTTTGGCCATCTCTGTTATGGGGGGTCCTTTTGCTATCTCTGTTATGGGGGTCCTTTGGCCATCCCTGTTATGGGGCCCTTTGGCCATCTCTGTTATGGGGGCCCTTTAGCCTGTGGCCATCTCTGTTATGGGGGCCCGTTGGCCATCTCTGTTATTGGGGCCCTTTGGCCATCTCTGTTATGGGGGGCCCTTTGGCCATCCCTGTTATGGGGCACTTTGGCCATCTCTGTTATGGGGGCCCTTTAGCCATCTGTTATGGGGGTCCTTTGGCCATCTCTGTTATGGGGGCTCTTTAGCCAGCTCTGTTATGGGGGTCCGTTAGCCATCTCTGTTATGGGGGTCCTTTGGCCATCTCTGTTATGGGGGGTCCTTTTGCCATCTCTGTTATGGGGGCCCTTTAGCCATCTCTGTTATGGGGGCCCTTTAGCCTGTGGCCATCTCGGTTATGGGGGCCCTTTGGCCATCTCTGTTATTGGGGCCCTTTGGCCATCTCTGTTATGAGAGCCCTTTAGCCAGCTCTGTCATGGGGGTCCTTTGGCCATCTCTGTTATGTGGGTCCTTTGGCCATCTCTGTTATGGGGGGTCCTTTTGCTATCTCTGTTATGGGGGTCCTTTGGCCATCCCTGTTATGGGGCCCTTTGGCCATCTCTGTTATGGGGGCCCTTTAGCCTGTGGCCATCTCTGTTATGGGGGCCCGTTGGCCATCTCTGTTATTGGGGCCCTTTGGCCATCTCTGTTATGGGGGGCCCTTTGGCCATCCCTGTTATGGGGCACTTTGGCCATCTCTGTTATGGGGGCCCTTTAGCCATCTGTTATGGGGGTCCTTTGGCCATCTCTGTTATGGGGGCTCTTTAGCCAGCTCTGTTATGGGGGTCCGTTAGCCATCTCTGTTATGGGGGTCCTTTGGCCATCTCTGTTATGGGGGGTCCTTTTGCCATCTCTGTTATGGGGGCCCTTTAGCCATCTCTGTTATGGGGGCCCTTTAGCCTGTGGCCATCTCGGTTATGGGGGCCCTTTGGCCATCTCTGTTATTGGGGCCCTTTGGCCATCTCTGTTATGAGAGCCCTTTAGCCAGCTCTGTCATGGGGGTCCTTTGGCCATCCCTGTTATGGGGTCCTTTGGCCATCTCTGTTATGGGGGCCTTTTGGCCATCTCTGTTATGGGGCCCCTTTAGCCAGCCCCTTTATGGGGGTCCTTTGGCCATCTCTGTTATGGGGGTCCTTTGGCCATCTCTGTGATGGGGGGTCCTTTTGCTATCTCTGTTATGGGGGTCCTTTGGCCATCCCTGTTATGGGGCCCTTTGGCCATCTCTGTTATGGGGGCCCTTTAGCCTGTGGCTATCTCTGTTATGGGGGCCCGTTGGCCATCTCTGTTATTGGGGCCCTTTGGTCATCTCTGTTATGGGGGGCCCTTTGGCCATCCCTGTTATGGGGTCCTTTGGCCATCTCTGTTATGGGGGTCCTTTGGCCATCCCTGTTATGGGGGTCCTTTGGCCAGCTCTGTTATGGGGTCCTTTGGCCATCTCTGTTATGGGGGCCCTTTGGCCATCTCTGTTATGGGGGCCCTTTGGCCATCTCTGTTATGGGGGCCCTTTAGCCATCTCTGTTATGGGGGTCCTTTAGCCATCTCTGTCATGGGGGTCCTTTGGTCATCTCTGTTATGGGGGTCCTTTAGCCATCTCTGATATGGGGGCCCTTTAGCCAGCTCTGTTATGGGGGCCATTTGGCCATCTCTGTTATGGGGGCCCTTTCTATCATGGGGGTCCTTTGGCCATCCCTGTTATGGGGGTCCTTTGGCCATTTCTGTTATGGGGGCCCTTTGGCCATCTCTGTTATGGGGGCCCTTTGGCCATCTCTGTTATGGGGGCCCTTTGGCCATCTCTGTTATGGGGGCCCTTTGGCCATCTGTTATGGGGGTCCTTTGGCCAGCTCTGTTATGGGGGTCCTTTGGCCATTTCTGTTATGGGGGTCCTTTGGCCATCCCTGTTATGGGGGTTCTTTTGCTATCTCTGTTATAGGGGTCCTTTAGCCAGCTCTGTTATGGGGGTCCTTTGGCCAGCTCTGTTATGGGGGTCCTTTGGCCATCCCTGTTATGGGGGTCCTTTGGCCATCTCTGTTATGGGGGTCCTTTGGCCATCTCTGTTATGGAGGTCCTTTGGACATCCCTGTTATGGGGGCCCTTTGGCCATCCCTGTTATGGGGGCCCTTTGGCCATCCCTGTTATGGAGACCCTTTGGCCATCTCTGTTATGGGGGTTCTTTGGTCTTCCCTGTTATAGGATAAGGGTTACTCTCATCTTGATATATGGATGCTGTCAGAGCTTGTAAAGACGAGCACTTTTGCAATTTACTGCTTCTTAAAAGTTGCAGCCGTTCCTGAGATATTAACACTTTTTAAATTTTGTTTACAGCTCGTTGCCTTGGAGACCGACCACCGCAGCAGCGCTTACAAGCCCTTTTTCTGTTGCGTCTGTTAGCGCTGTTTTGCAACTGGCCAGGATCGCTACAGCTTACGGTGGTCGGTCTCCAAAGCGACGAGCTGTAAAAAAAAAAAAAAGAAAAAAGAAAAGTGTTAATATCTCAAGAATGGCTGCAAATTTTATTAAGCAGTAGATTGCAAGAGTGCTCGTCTCTACAAGCTCTATCCATTTCTATCCATTGCGTGACTTTTTGTTACACCTTTAGAAGCAATGTGTCTCTTCCACTGTAATCTGGCATTCCGTTCATGAACAAGGAGGCCCTGGATGAACAATATTTATAATGCTGCAGTGATGTGATTTTTTTTTTTACCGGTTATGCTGCTTCTGCGGCCGCACTTTGTGGGGCTTCCTGGAACATAAACAGAAAGACCACCCTCATATCTCACACCTTTAAGGTGACGGCGTTCTCAGCAGAGTCACATTTACCAGCCTCATCGCTCAGGAAGCAGAAGAACGGCCTCCACGCTCCCCGGAAAGAGGTGACTATGAGCTATATACTGAGCACAAGGGGATGTAGCAGAGCTGAGCATATTAATGGGCGCATCTCCTTACATCCAAGGTTTTACATAGGACTGCGTTACCGTAACAAGCTCAGCTCTGCTACATCACTATAATAAACGGCAGAGAAAAGCTGAATGGGGTATAATTGAGGGGCGCATGGAGGAGCGTGTACCCCAATTCCTAGGACTGGGGCCAAATTGACATGTGCCCATTATTAATGGATGGTCCGGAGTGCGGGAAGAGGGGGGAATCGCAACTCTCATAAGGTGCCAGAATGCGAAATCTAGGAATCGTCCCCACATATTCTATCATTCCTACAAAAAGGAAATTATTATTTTTTTATTATTTCATAATGCAACATTCTGACGCTTTACATATGAGCCGCGCGCCATTTTCAGGATCTCTGCTTGCTGTAATATCCGGACGATATTCTCATGAGTAAAGCAGCTTATCCTTCACTGGGCAAAACGGCGGTCAGAATATTATAGCGTATTATTATCACTGGGTGTATGGACATGACATACTGGGGGCAACGAGGATTTATTATAAGATGTGTATGTATGAGGGCGTAAGACCAGGAGCGATGACAAAATCAGCTCTGCTACATCTGTATCTCGCACCCTCACCTTGATACAATTGTTATTTCTATATACAGATAATAACTGAAACTATAGAGACATACTGAGAATAAAAGACACAAAAAGCGGCACATCCTGTGTGATCTGTGGCTTCTGTGTGACACATAAGTCTCCAACATTCATGTGCGGACAAATGCAAAGAGCTCAGATGCTGCACGTACCGTAAAGAGCTACTGCGACCACTGGGGATATCACTATTAATAGTACTACTATAATATACAGAACTACTACAATACTGCCCCTATGTACAAGAATATAACTACTATAATAGTGCCCCTATGTACAAGAATATAACTACTATAATACTGCCCCTATGTACAAGAATATAACTACTATAATACTGCCCCTATGTACAAGAATATAACTACTATAATACAGCCCCTATGTACAAGAATATAACTACTATAATACTGCCCCTATGTACAAGAATATAACTACTATAATACTGCCCCTATGTACAAGAATATAACTACTATAATACTGCCCCTATGTACAAGAATATAACTACTATAATACTGCCCCTATGTACAAGAATATAACTACTATAATACTGCCCCTATGTACAAGAATATAACTACTATAATACTGCTCCTATGTACAAGAATATAACTACTATAATACTGCCCCTATGTACAAGAATATAACTACTATAATAGTGCCCCTATGTACAAGAATATAGCTACTATAATACTGCCCCTATGTACAAGAATATAACTACTATAATACTGCTCCTATGTACAAGAATATAACTACTATAATACTGTCCCCTATGTACAAGAATATAACTACTATAATACTGCTCCTATGTACAAGAATATAACTACTATAATACAGCCCCTATGTACAAGAATATAACTACTATAATACTGCTCCTATGTACAAGAATATAACTACTATAATACTGCCCCCATGTACAAGAATATAACTACTATAATACTGCCCCTATGTACAAGAATATAACTACTATAATACTGCTCCTATATACAAGAATATAACTACTATAATAGTGCCCCTATGTACAAGAATATAACTACTATAATACTGCCCCTATGTACAAGAATATAACTACTATAATACTGTCCCCTATGTACAAGAATATAACTACTATAATACTGCTCCTATGTACAAGAATATAACTACTATAATACTGCTCCCTATATACAAGAATATAACTACTATAATACTGCTCCTATGTACAAGAATATAACTACTATAATACTGCTCCTATGTACAAGAATATAACTACTATAATACTGTCCCCTATGTACAAGAATATAACTACTATAATACTGCTCCTATGTACAAGAATATAACTACTATAATACTGCTCCCTATATACAAGAATATAACTACTATAATACTGCTCCTATGTACAAGAATATAACTACTATAATACTGTCCCCTATGTACAAGAATATAACTACTATAATACTGCTCCTATGTACAAGAATATAACTACTATAATACTGCCCCTATGTACAAGAATATAACAACTATAATACTGCTCCTATGTACAAGAATATAACTACTATAATACTGCCCCTATGTGCAAGAATATAACTACTATAATACTGTTCCTATGTACAAGAATATAACTACTATAATACTGCTCCTATGTACAAGAATATAACTACTATAATACTGCCCCTATGTACAAGAATATAACTACTATAATACTGCCCCTATGTGCAAGAATATAACTACTATAATACTGCCCCTATGTACAAGAATATAACTACTATAATACTGCCCCTATGTACAAGAATATAACAACTATAATACTGCTCCTATGTACAAGAATATAACTACTATAATACTGCCCCCTATGTACAAGAATATAACTACTATAATACTGCTCCTATGTACAAGAATATAACTACTATAATACTGCTCCTATATACAAGAATATAACTACTATAATACTGCCCCTATGTACAAGAATATAACAACTATAATACTGCTCCTATGTACAAGAATATAACTACTATAATACTGCCCCTATGTGCAAGAATATAACTACTATAATACTGTTCCTATGTACAAGAATATAACTACTATAATACTGCTCCTATGTACAAGAATATAACTACTATAATACTGCCCCTATGTACAAGAATATAACTACTATAATACTGCCCCTATGTGCAAGAATATAACTACTATAATACTGCCCCTATGTACAAGAATATAACTACTATAATACTGCCCCTATGTACAAGAATATAACAACTATAATACTGCTCCTATGTACAAGAATATAACTACTATAATACTGCCCCCTATGTACAAGAATATAACTACTATAATACTGCTCCTATGTACAAGAATATAACTACTATAATACTGCCCCTATGTACAAGAATATAACTACTATAATACTGCCCCTATGTGCAAGAATATAACTACTATAATACTGCCCCTATGTACAAGAATATAACTACTATAATACTGCCCCTATGTACAAGAATATAACAACTATAATACTGCTCCTATGTACAAGAATATAACTACTATAATACTGCCCCCTATGTACAAGAATATAACTACTATAATACTGTTCCTATGTACAAGAATATAACTACTATAATACTGCTCCTATGTACAAGAATGTAACTACTATAATACTGCTCCTATGTACAAGAATATAACTACTATAATACTGCCCCTATGTACAAGAATATAACTACTATAATACTGCCCCTATGTACAAGAATATAACTACTATAATACTGCTCCTATGTACAAGAATATAACTACTATAATACTGCTCCTATGTACAAGAATATAACTACTATAATACTGCTCCTATATACAAGAATATAACTACTATAATACTGTCCCCTATGTACAAGAATATAACTACTATAATACAGCCCCTATGTACAAGAATATAACTACTATAATACTGCTCCTATGTACAAGAATATAACTACTATAATACTGCCCCTATGTACAAGAATATAACTACTATAATACTGTTCCTATGTACAAGAATATAACTACTATAATACTGCTCCTATGTACAAGAATATAACTACTATAATACTGCCCCTATGTGCAAGAATATAACTACTATAATACTGTTCCTATGTACAAGAATATAACTACTATAATACTGCTCCTATGTACAAGAATATAACTACTATAATACTGCCACTATGTGCAAGAATATAACTACTATAATACTGCTCCTATGTACAAGAATATAACTACTATAATACTACCCCCTATGTACAAGAATATAACTACTATAATACTGCTCCTATGTACAAGAATATAACTACTATAATACTGCCCCCTATGTACAAGAATATAACTACTATAATACTGCTCCTATGTACAAGAATATAACTACTATAATACTGCCCCTATGTGCAAGAATATAACTACTATAATACTGCTCCTATGTACAAGAATATAACTACTATAATACTGCCACTATGTGCAAGAATATAACTACTATAATACTGCTCCTATGTACAAGAATATCACTACTATAATACTGCCCCCTATGTACAAGAAAATAACTACTATAATACTGCCCCTATGTACAAGAATATAACTACTATAATACTGTTCCTATGTACAAGAATATAACTACTATAATACTGCTCCTATGTACAAGAATATAACTACTATAATACTGCCCCTATGTACAAGAATATAACTACTATAATACTGCCCCTATGTACAAGAATATAACTACTATAATACTGCTCCTATGTACAAGAATATAACTACTATAATACTGCTCCTATGTACAAGAATATAACTACTATAATACTGCTCCTATGTACAAGAATATAACTACTATAATACTGTCCCCTATGTACAAGAATATAACTACTATAATACAGCCCCTATGTACAAGAATATAACTACTATAATACTGCTCCTATGTACAAGAATATAACTACTATAATACTGTCCCCTATGTACAAGAATATAACTACTATAATACAGCCCCTATGTACAAGAATATAACTACTATAATACTGCTCCTATGTACAAGAATATAACTACTATAATACTGCGTCCTATGTACAGGAATATAACTACTATAATACTGCTCCTATGTACAAGAATATAACTACTATAATACTGCCCCCATGTACAAGAATATAACTACTATAATACTGCTCCTATGTACAAGAATATAGCTACTATAATACTGCTCCTATGTACACGAATATAGCTACTATAATACTGCTCCTATATACAAGAATATAACTACTATAATACTGTCCCCTATGTACAAGAATATAACTACTATAATACAGCCCCTATGTACAAGAATATAACTACTATAATATTGCTCCTATGTACAAGAATATAACTACTATAGTACTGCTCCTATGTACAAGAATATAACTACTATAATACTGTTCCTATGTACAAGAATATAACTACTATAATACTGCTCCTATGTACAAGAATATAACTACTATAATACTGCTCCATTTTGTACGTACCGTTATACCATCTCATGTTGGATGTAATATTACCGCTATCTCTCTGTCTCTCTCCAAGGTTTTGCAGGTTCTGCGTTTGACTCACAGTGAATCATGTTGATGAATATTTTTGGCCTCTGCTGCTCCAGTCTCGGCTTCATTCTCCTCCTCACCGGGATCCTCACTGACTTCTGGTTGGTTGGCTTTGGGTCTGACTTGTTCCATATGGGATTGTGGCAAACTTGTACTAAAAACATATGTACCAAAGTCAACGGGAGCGGTGAGTAATTCATTCTGCACCTGGGAATAATGAGAATACCCTTTTAAGTGACTTTTTTATGTATAAGTTTTCCTGTGTGAGCACATGTGGAGTATCGCTATTTCTAGCCATTATATGACTTGTACTTACCTCTTTTTTAACATTTCCCCCTCTGCAGGTTCTGGCCCCTTTTCTTAGTTTTTTTCTAACCTAGTGGGTGTAGACTAGCTGTTATAAGGGATTCCTGCTCTCCAATTTCTATATAACATGTTCAAAAGCAGCATGGAGGATATTAGAGATCAGTGCTGAGCATTGTAGCTGTAAATCCACCTGTGGGTGAGATAAAACATTACTAGAAAGTAACTGTATCGATTATTTCATACATAAGTACTGAACACTGTAGGTGTGAATCCACTATTGTGGTGAGATGAAACACTTACTAGAAAACAGCAGGATGGATAACTAAACAGCAGTAGTGGACAGTGTATATGTGAATCCAGCACTGTGGTGTGATAAATCACTTAGTAGAAATTTGCAGCATGGATGACACTTTATATAACAGCATTGTGCAGTTTAATCATGCATCCAACACTGTGGTGCAATAAACAGTTATTATAAAGAAGCAGTATAGCGGACTTTATAAAGCAGTACTGGACAGTGTAGCTGTGAATCTAGTACTGTGATGAACTATAACACATTAGAAAGAGGCAAAATGGTGGAGTTTATTCAACAGCACTGGACAGTGTAGCTGTGAATACAGCACTTTAAAGAGATAAAACACTTACTAGAAAGCGGCAGCATGGATGACTTTATAAAGCAATACTGGACAATGTAGCTGTGAATCTGTCATTGTGGTAAAAAAAAAAACACTAGAAAGATGAAGCAGGGATGACTTTTTACAGCGGTATTGGACAGTGTAGCTGTGAATCCATAATTGTAGTCAGATAAAATACTCATTTGACAGCAGAGACGAAATATTGATGATGTTATACAGCAGTACTGAGTAGTGTACCTGTGAATCCAGCACTGGCATTAGATAAACCACTTACTAGAAAACAGCAGTGCCATCTCTGCTTATTGCATTCTTTTCTTTTCCTCTATACTGGCAGCTGCAGTCTGAAGTCTCGGTGAGCTGTAAGTCTATTTATCTTAACCAATGCAGATTTTCACAGAATGTGTGAATGATGAGTTGAGGAGGCAGGTGAGAATGTGGCTCATAAGTGGAGAAAGAAGCAGATTTCTCGTATAAAATGTACTACAAGGTTTCTTTTATTCGCTTGTACTATCGATTTATCTATAAATTAATTTTTTTTACTCTTTTTAGGTCCAAAATTCTCTGTAATGGTTTAAGCACCGGTTTTCTGCTACAGAGCTACATCATCTCTGCTTTCCTCCCATCACCTTTTTTAGCTAAACTATAAAATAATGTCTGCTTTAAGTCACCACTAGGGGGAGCTCACTGCAAAGCGATTAATATGCAGTGAGCTCCCCCTAGTGGTGGGTTCTGCTCACTGATTATATTGTGATCTGATATATAGTGATCATTACACGATGGCTGTGTGTTCTTCCTCCAGGATACATAAATGCCACCAGAGGGTTTGTTATCTTCTCCACCGCGCTTCTCATCTTTGGGATGATATTTTCCTGCCTCACATTTCTCAAGTTCCGTGTAGGAAGAATCACCGCCTGCCTCGGAACTGCTGTCCTGCAAAGCTTATCAGGTGAGCACAAGAGTCCTAACATCTTCATCAGGCTCGATATGTTTTCCAACATGAGATGGCGCTGCATTATTGTATCACAGCACCACCTGGAAGCAGAAGACCCAAACTTATGGAGAAGGGAAAAAAGACCTTACACTACTAGGGATGGGGAGGTAATTTTATAAAACTTGTATATTAAAGAGCCTTTTCAAGATTTCTCCATTGGTTGTGGCTTTTTCTGGTATGGCAGCACAGTCCCAAGTGAAAAAAAAAAATGAGCTGCAATACCAGACACAGCCACAACTTAACAGGTGGCGCTGTTCCAGGTAAAAAAAAAAAAAGAATAGGGTTTTGCATTCAGCCAATTGAATAATGAATGCAACTCTCGGGGTCCTTGTGGTTTATTCTGTGCCCTTATATTTTGCAGCCATGTTTCTTCTTGTCGGGATGTCCGTTTACACGGCTGAGACGTCTTATTCAGTCCTCAACAGTTCTTGTAATTACCAGTGGTCCTTCTACCTGTGCTGGACAGCCAATGTGCTCCTCATAATTTCAGGTTGGTCTGCTGTCCCTTCCCCATCAAAAAAACACAAAAAAATCCATGTAAGAACATGTGACAAGTATTTAGGTGGTGGGGTGAAATATCAAGATGGGACAGATGTGGTCTCAGGGACCCCAATTCTTCCTGGGGGGGGGTGAGACGCTTATCGCATATCCTGTAATTTTGAGAATCCTTTCCAGACTTATACTAAAGTCATATCCAGAGATGCAGACTTTATACAGCAGTACTGAGAAGTGTAGCTGTGAATCCAGCAGTGCTGAGTAGTGTAGCTGTAAATCCAGCAATACTGAGTAGTGTAGCTGTAAATCCAGCAATAGTGAGTAGTGGAGCTCTGAATCCAGTAGTCCTGAGTAGTGTAGCTCTGAATCCAGCAGTACTGAGTAGTGTAAATGTGAATCCAGCAGTACTGAGTAGTGTAGCTGAAAATATGTGGGCAGCACGGTGGCGCAGTGGATAGCACAGCAGCCTTGCAGCGCTGGAGTCCTGGGTTCAAACCCCACCAAGGACAACATCTGCAAAGAGTTTGTATGTTCTCTCCGTGTTTGCGTGGGTTTCCTCCGGGTACTCCGGTTTCCTCCCACATTCCAAAGACATACTGATAGGGAATTTAGATTGTGAGCCCCAACGGGGACTGTGATGATAATGTGTGCAACCTGTAAAGCGCTGCAGAATATGTTAGCGCTATATAAAAATAAAGATTATTATTTATTATTATTAATCCAGCAGTACTGAGCAGTGTAGCTGTGAATCCAGCAGTACTGAGCAGTGTAGCTGTGAATCCAGCAGTGCTCATTAGCACTCTACGTGTCACACATGGTGTATTGTTGTTACTCCCTGTAGGCTCTTTGTGCATTTTGTGAATGCTAAATGCATTGAAGCGGCTGTAAGATATTATGGGATGTCAAAGCAAACTATCAGGTATAGTGGTAGCTAGCAGAATTGTGATTGCAGCTCTGAATGTGAGTGAGAACCAAAGCCAAATCAAATCTACTGACGTATTGGCTGGGAACATGGGGTCACAGAGTACCAGGTAGCCAATACATGGACAGTCACGTGTCCAATACTAGCCCACATTACATCTTGTGCTGTTGTTTTTTCAGGGATTTGCCACCTCCTGGCTCATCAATCATCACCAATACCCGGATATGAGTCGGTGTAAACACTGGTATCGTCCACAGCTTATGTCCTCCTCTTCATCAGATTCATCTTTCTCCTGCTCCAGACTGCTCTGTACACCTGATGTCCAGTCCTTCACCCATGAGCCCATGGATAAGTAATAACTGCAAAAGTTTGAACACCCCTGTCCATTCAATCATTTCCTTGTTCTTAGTGGCAAGTGCACATTGCAAAGTCAGACTGAAGGCAGCGAAACCACGAAGGAAGGAACACATAGATATGGAAGCAGGGGAGTAAAGAAAAATGTGAGAAACAAACCGGAATTTGTATTACACCTTAGATATCTCATGTATTTCCCCTGTCACTATGATGGTGGCTTTACACCCCCCTAGCATTCTCTCCAGCAACGTCATTAAGTCATCAGCTGGAATGGCTTCCAATAATCAGGTATGCCTCATGTAATCGTAAACAACAGTCCATTATTACTTTTAAACATCAAGGTCAGTCAATCCAGAAAATTGCTCGAATCTTGAAGGTAACCTGAAGTGCAGTAATGAAAACCATCAATATATGTGATGAAACTGGCTGTCATGAGGAAAGGAAACCTAAAAATGACCTCTGCTGCAGAGGATAGGTTCATCAGAGTTGCCAGCCTCAGAAAGCACAAATTGACAGCACTTCAGATAAATGATGTAAAGACATCAAGTAACAGAAACATCTCAACATCAACTGTCCAGAGGAGACCAGTCGGGCTATGTCAGGGCGATGTGACCCAGAATGAGAGGGATGGAGGATGCATCAGATTCTATGGCCTCCACAATCACTTGACCTGTAAACTATGGTGATGGTTTGGGATGAGTTGGACACAGAGCTCAGCATCTCTGAGAACTCCTTAAAGACTGTTAGAAGTCATACCAGGCGACAACCTAAATAAGTTGTTTGAGAGAAGCCAAGGGGATGTAAAGTGGTCATCAGGGTAAAATGGGAGGAATCTGAGGGGTAACACTGAGTAGTGTAACTGTGTATCCAGCAGTACTGAGTAAAGTAGCTGTGAATCTAGCAGTACTAAGTAGTGTAGTTGTGAATCCAGCAGTACTGAGTAGTCTTGATGTGAATCCAGCTGTACTGGGTAGTGTAGCTCTGAATCCAGCAGTACTGCATAGTGTAGCTGTGAATCCAGCAGTACTAAGTAGTCTTGGTGTGAATCCAGCAGTACTCAGTAGTGTAGCTCTGAATCCAGCAGTACTGAGTAGTGTAGCTGTGAATCCAGCAGTATTGAGTAGTCTTGGTGTGAATCCAGCAGTACTGAGTAGTGTAGCTCTGAATCCAGCAGCACTGAGTAGTATAGATGGGAATCCAGCAGTACTGAGTAGTGTAGCTGTGAATCTAGCAGTACTGAGTAGTCTTGGTGTGAATCCATGAATACTAAGTAGTGTAGCTCTGAATCGAGCAGTACTGAGTAGTATAGATGGGAATCCAGCAATATTGAGTAATGTAGCTGTGAATCTAGCAGTACTGAGTAGCTTAGGTGTGAATCCAGCAATACTGAATAGTGTAGCTGTGAATCTAGAAGTACTGAGTAGTGTAGCTGTGAATCCAGCGTACTGAGTAGTCTAGCTGTGAATCTAGCGGTACTGAGCAGTGTAGATGGGAATCCAGCAGTGCTGAGTAATGCTGCTGGGAATCTAGCAGCATGGAGTAGTGTAGCTGTGAATACAGCAGTACTCAGTATTGTAGCTGTAAATACAGCAGTATTCAGTATAGTAGCTGTGAATCCAAATGTACTGAGTAGTGCTGCTGTAAATCCAGCAGAATAATCTGGTTTGTTTCACATGTTTCTTTTCTCCTTGTTTTCCTGTGTTTTGCTGCCTTCTGCCTGAACCCGCAATGAGCACATTCCAAAAAAGGAGAATCCCTGCATGAACATGAACAGGGGTGTCCAAATTTTTGTGCGGTGCTGTATACAATCCACCAGATCGCTGTATACAATAAGAAGACAAATGGCTGCCAGGAACCAGAGGACGGACTGAAATCCAACTTGTCGTGATTTCATCAACCAGTTCCCAAATTCTTAGTTTATCTGTGGAGGGACATTGCTTATTTTAGGATTTTAGAAATTTGGGGATTTTTATTTCTGCTTTTTCTTAGTACCTGTGAATGCAGGTAAAGTGCGGCAGTCCCGACAGGACTTGTATTAATTATTCCAAAATGTGCAAGTTAAAGCAAAAATCTATTAAAACTTTTTGAATAACTTTTTTTTTAAATGTTGTTTTAGTTTTCTTTTTCCGCTAGAACAGGCAGGCAGCACGGACGGGGGGGGGTCAATGTCACCCCAATTTCTTCTATAAAACTGTGTACGTACGGCTAAAAAGTTCCACTGTTCTAAAAAAATTAAAATCTTTGTTATTCGTCTTTTATTCTTCAATTTCGCCCTTTAATTCCTTAAAATTAAGTTTTTATTGCATTGTCAACATAAAAGTTTAAAACTTTTAGAAAGTTGTGAAAACTTTATTTAATGTTTTGAACTTTTTGAAAACTTTTTGTAAAAACAAACTTTGTCTTTGTTCTCTGCTACTGAAATCTGTGAGAAGGAATCGCCTTTTATGCAATAACGAGAGTGGAAAATAAATTAAATTGGTCCCTGGAGAAACGAGGAAAATTGACAGCAAGGGGCCCAAGGTGAAATAATTAGCATTGACTCATAGGGAGATTCCCTGCAGTGCAGGGGGATGATGACATCATAATAGGAATGATGACATCATAATAGGAATGATGACATCACTAAGAACTCTTCTTATTGAACAGCCAGAAGTTCTATGCTTCACATATCCGGACCTGACCACTGACCGAACACAGGACTGACCACAGCGCCGCGATCATGCACGGGTGAAGTTACATTTTCATATTATTTCGCCTGTAGGTGGCAGCAATTTATTAATACTTCCAGTCCTGAAAATGTATTATTTTCAGGTTTCCATATTATTATGAGCCTGAGGTTTTAGGGGGATGGTTGTGTTGTTGTTGTTTTTTTTTTTTTTGCGTATTAATAATTTTGCTTACATTTCAGATTTCCTAAAAAGGATGTACATCAAGATGCCGAATCCGAGACCACAGCGCGCGTCGCTCCTCCGAGCACAGCGCGCGTCGCTCCTCCGAGCACAGCGGGCAGCACCAATGCACCGAGGGAACTAAATGACGATCCGAAAAAAATGTATCACTACTCAATGGCCGCCACCAATGTTCGAAGATTACTAGAAAGCGTCCCACAAAGAGTCTTCCCACCCCCGGCGGACACCGCATCACCTCTGATCGCGCCCCGCCCAAACTCAATGGATGCTGCCCCAAGATCCCCGGAAACTGTTCCACATCCAATGGTGGCCACAGACAATGTCCTAATGCCACTCCTGAAATCTCCACGACCAGAGGAGACTGTCAGTAAGGAGGCCAAGCCGGGAAAAACGGACGCTAAGGACATGCCGCAAAGGTCTATGCCTCAACCACAGTCACCACCAGAGGCGACCACAAGCTCAGGGTCGACCACGCATGACCAGAAGTCTTCTATGATGGCCCTTTCAAAGGCCAGACCTGCGAAAATACCAAGGATGTCAACCTACCCTGAAGAAGTGCCAAGGCGTTACCCTATACGGGTGAGGCGGGCACCCAGGCGTTTCGCCTACTGAAAAGACCACCATGAAAAAAACTGCGACCAATAAAAAATAAGACTGAGTCGTTACCTGTTATTATCTACGGAGTCATTATATATTATTACCAGGGCTGGGGTCATGCACACGGGTTTGGTTAAAGAGATCTCAGGCAACCAATTTTAAAAGGGTTAAAAAAAAAAGAAAACAAAGAAAATATCTACAACATGGAATGATGACAATGCCCACCAGGGGGCGCAAAAGTAAAAAAGAATAATAATGACGCCATACACTTATGGACTTGATGAAGGCCTAAAAGTCTATGGAGGAATAAAAGTTGTTTTTTTTTTTACTTTTGCGCCCCCTAGTGGGCAGAGTCATTGTTCCAAGTTAATATTTTAAAGGGGGTTGTCCTATAATCACAACTTTTTGCACCCTGAATCCAAAACATAAAATCCAGGTAATCTAATGGTCCATAAGAAGGACTTCCCTTCTCTGCAGTTTTCTCATTTACAAATCATCTGTATCCTGACGCTAGAGGTATATAGTGTAAGAAATGTGTATGAAGTGGCGACACCTAGTGGACACATAGTGCAATGGCGCCATTTATAATTTTTAACTTTTTTTTTTTTTTAAACCTCTCTTCTTTAGATTTTTTTTTTTAATTCAAGGGGTTAATTCTTCTTATGGGTCAGTTCTTGCTTCCTATTGTGTCGTCTTGCTCCCAGAGTGATCATAAAGGCGCCATTGCTTGCAATGTGGAATATTCCTGCTCTGTCTGCCATAAAAACCCATTGGAAAAATAATTGCCCCCCCCCCATAGTTAGGGGTCTTTACAAAAATCCATCGGAAAAGTAATTGCGCCCCATAATTAGGGGCCTTTACCTTCTTCCTGTAGCGTATATACCGGTCGCCCCGGGCCCCGAGCTCGGAGGGGGCCCATCCAGAGCTATGCTACTGTACTGTATCGGCGCGCACATCAGTTGCACTGCGACAAAACAAGGAGACATGATCTCCCTGCTCTACCACCCTGCCGCTATGGGGCCCCTGAGCAGGCGGGGCCTCCCACCTGTTATTGCAGGTTCAACAGCATTACACTCCCTCTCACATCATCCCCCTCTCAGCATCTGATGTCACCGAAGCCGACACCAACAGGGGTTACCATGACGTCACTACTCGGCGCCTGCTGTCTGGAGATGTGCAGGCGCTCAGAGCAGCAGAGGAACCAGGAGGAAGAGAGGTGAATATTTATTGTTTTTACGAGGCTGTATTATACTATAGAGTCTGCCTATGGGGGGGGTGCATTATACTATAGAGTCTGCCTATGCGGGTGCATTATATTATAGAGTCTGCCTATGGGGGGCGCATTATACTATAGAGTCTGCCTATGGGGGTGCATTATACTATAGAGTCTGCCCATGGGGGTGCATTATACAGTAGAGTCTGCCTATAGGGGTGCATTATAGTATAGAGTCTGCCTATGGGTGCTGCATTATACTATAGAGTCTGCCTATGGGGGTGCATTATACAATAGAGTCTGCCTATGGGGGTGCATTATACTATAGAGTCTGCCTATAGGGGTGCATTATAGTATAGAGTCTGCCTATGGGTGCTGCATTATACTATAGAGTCTGCCTATGGGGGTGCATTATACTATAGAGTCTGCCTATGGGGGGTGCATTATACTATAGTGTTTGCCTATGGGGTGCATTATACTATAGAGTCTGCCTATGGGTGCTGCATTATACTATAGAGTCTGCCTATGGGTGCTGCATTATACTATAGAGTCTGCCTATGCGGGTGCATTATACTATAGAGTCTGCCTATGGGTGCTGCATTATACTATAGAGTCTGCCTATGGGTGCTGCATTATACTATAGAGTCTGCCTATGGGGGTGCATTATACTATAGAGTCTGCCTATGGGTGCTGCATTATACTATAGTGTTTGCCTATGGGGTGCATTATACTATAGAGTCTGCCTATGGGTGCTGCATTATACTATAGAGTCTGCCTATGGGTGCTGCATTATACTATAGAGTCTGCCTATGGGGGTGCATTATACTATAGAGTCTGCCTATGGGTGCTGCATTATACTATAGTGTTTGCCTATGGGGTGCATTATACTATAGAGTCTGCCTATGGGTGCTGCATTATACTATAGAGTCTGCCTATGGGTGCTGCATTATATTATAGAGTCTGCCTATGGGGGTGCATTATACAATATAGTAGAGAGAACGAAAAGCTAGCACTCGACTGTTTGTAGAGTTTGATGGTGCAAGTGAACGGAGACAATGGTCCCATCAATACTTGAAATGAAACGAAATCACTGCACTCATCCAGTTCAAAAAAAGTTTTGCTGAGGTGAACATTTTATTTGAGATACGGCGATGAAGACGAAACGACAGGCGATAAGGCAATTTTGGTATTTTGTTTTGTACTTTGAGGCCTGACTTGTACATTTTTTTTTATAGGTTTATATATTTGCTTGTACGAGACCGTTACGGCTTTAATATCTCCTGACGGGGGGCACAGGGGTTAATTTTTGTATTTCACCTGTGTTTTGTTTGTCCTTATTGGTAAATTGTGTTTTGCTGTGTATTTTCGCAGAGTTGTTGTTGACAAACAATGGATTATAGAAATCGAGACACGACCTGGCAGGTAACAAGCTGCTTCGGTCTTTGATGGTGCGGATACCAGTGCAGCAACCAACACTAATGGCACAGTGTATAGATGGAGAAGGAAAAGTTCCGGGAGTCATATTAGGAGAACTTCTTCGGTGTCATCTTTGGCATCGTCTGGAGGGAGATCTGACGGAACCCAATACTCCATTCAAACAAGATTTGGGAATAATAAAAGGAAAAAAAAGAACAAAAATCGGATTCTAATACACGCCCGCAGACCTCCAACTCCAGAAATGATGCCCTAAAGGTAATTAACTTATCGAATTATGAACTCAGTAATGAAGAACTTTTCTGTTTTATCTAAGGGTCTAACCTTTTCCCCTAGCACGCGGCTTGACACCTTTACAGTGATTAAGGACCTGCATGTGTTCGGGACATCGCTATGGCTTAAAAAGTGGCACCATAGTGAAGAGATTCAAAAGTTATTTCCCTTTACCTGAGGAACAAGCTACATTGAGGGATTTGGAGGAGCTGGCAGAAGAACATGTCAATCCATCTTTGGGTAAGATACCACCCTCACTCCGCCCGAAATCCAAAAAAATTTCCTCCTTTGTCCCTATGTCCAAATGTGGATATTTTTATTCAACTAGTGACAAAAGAGCTTGAAGGGATTCCACCAATAGTCTGGCAGGATAACTTGACAAAAAAAAGAACATCAAGCTATAAAGGTTCCGAGTAACCTCAAGGACATTTTAATAAAACCTGCGGACAAAGGTGGAAATGTTGTAATCTGACCAACGAGTTTATATGAGACAGAGGCATATAGAATGTTGAGAGATTCTATTTGTTACAAAAAATTAACGTTCAATCCTCTTGTCTCATATAAAGAGGAGCTTCGAAAAATTCTATGGAGGGCGGAGGAGAGGGTAATTATTACTGTGGAGGTAAGGGATAATCTGTTGGTATTGTATTTATTGCCAAAGGTGCATAAAAATCAGAAAAATCCTCCGGGAAGGCCCATCATTTCCGGGATAGGCAGCCTTACGGAAGGCATCGGGAGATACATAGACATGTTCCTCAAGCCATTGGTGGAAGCCATTCCCTCATTCACTCGGGACACGTCTGATTTTTTGAAAAAAAATAGACTCAGTGCATATTGATGAGGATATGCTTCTAGTGACTTGCGACGTGGAGTCGCTATATACAAACATCCGGCACCATGATGGCTTGAGGGCGGTCTCTAATTTTTTGACTATGACCAATTTTTCAAGGGAGGAAATCGAGTTTTTGGTAAGCCTCCTACAATTTCTTCTGACTCATAACTTTTTTTTATTTTTAATGGATCCCTCTACCTACAACTCCAGGGCACCGCGATGGGGGCGGCTTGTGCGCCCTCGTATGCAAATGTGTTCCTGGGGCTGTGGGAGAGGGATCTATTCGCGTCAGATCAGGGTACATCAATGGAGCGGGTCATTTTTTGGACCCGCTACATCGATGACATATTTCTGATCTGGCGTGGTACATCGTCTGAGCTTCAAACTTTTTTTCAGACTTTGAATAATAATGAGTATAACATTCATTTAACATATAAATACAGTTATGAGCAGATTGAATTCCTTGATGTTTTGGTCAAAAGAGACCCTAGTGATCTGTTAATCTCCGATGCCTTCTGTAAGGATACTGCGGTCAATTCTGTTTTACATGCCAGCTCCTCTCACCCGTCTCATGTAATCAATGCAGTGCCATATGGCCAGTTTCTGCGGATCAGAAGAATTTGCTCCACTATGGAGGATTTTGAAAAACGTGCACTGGAAATGAGGACAAGATTCCTGGAGAGGGGTTACAGTCGAAGAAGTATAAAAAGAGCATACAATCGTGCTAGAAATAAGGACCACCATCAACTTCTTTATTCGTCGGGGAAAAAAACTGCAACTAATCAGGTAAGGTTGGTGACAACCTATAACTCCCAATGGGGGAAAACTTTCTGATAGCGTGGCAAAACATTGGCCAGTTTTATTGGCGGATCCAGTGCTCAAACAGTATTTGTCGCAGAAACCCTCTCTCACTGCGCGAAGATCAAAGAGCTTGAGGGACACTTTGGTTAGGAGTTTATACGTCCCAAAAGAACGGCCATTATTTGGGTCACAAAAACAACAGCCAAGATCCCCATGGGGTTGTAAACCATGTGGGAAGTGTGTGGCGTGCCCTAATGTGGATACAGCAACTGAATTCGTGTAAGGATTCGGAAAGGAATCCGAGAGTGGACCCTCTGGGTCGTGACTCTAGAGCTCCCGGGGTCGAGCGGACCAGATGGAACCACCCCCTATACAGGGAGTGTTAGGAGCAGGACCTCGGGGGAATGGAGACACAACAGCTAGAGCCAAAGGGACGACCCGAGAGAGAGAGAGAGACCACAGAGCTATAGGACTGGTGGGGAACAACAGGAATACAGGACTTAGCTGAATACGGCAGGAACACGGGACGAAGCAGGATACGGCAGGAACTCAGGACTAGGCAGGACACGGCAGGAACACAGAACTAGGCAGGACACGGCAGGAACACGGAACTAGGCAGAACACGGCAGGAACACAGGACTTGGCAGGACACGGCAGGAACACGGAACTAGGCAGGACACGGCAGGAACACAGGACTTGGCAGGACACGGCAGGAACACGGAACTAGGCAGGACACGGCAGGAACACAGGACTTGGCAGGACACGGCAGGAACACGGAACTAGGCAGGACACGGCAGGAACACAGGACTTGGCAGGACACAGCAGGAACACGGAACTAGGCAGGACACGACAGGAACACGGAACTAGGCAGGACACGGCAGGAACACGGAACTAGGCAGGACACGGCAGGAACACAGGACTTGGCAGGACACAGCAGGAACACGGAACTAGGCAGGACACGACAGGAACACGGAACTAGGCAGGAACACGGAACTTGGCAGGACACGGCAGGAACACGGAACTAGGCAGGACACGGCAGGAACACAGGACTTGGCAGGACACGGCAGGAACACGGAACTTGGCAGGACACGGCAGGAACACGGAACTAGGCAGGACACGGCAGGAACACAGGACTTGGCAGGACACGGCAGGAACACGGAACTTGGCAGGACACGGCAGGAACACGGAACTAGGCAGGACACGGCAGGAACACAGGACTTGGCAGGACACGGCAGGAACACGGAACTAGGCAAGACACGGCAGGAACACAGGACTTGGCAGGACACGGCAGGAACACGGAACTAGGCAGGACACGGCAGGAACACAGGACTTGGCAGGACACGGCAGGAACACGGAACTTGGCAGGACACGACAGGAACACGGAACTAGGCAGGACACGACAGGAACACGGAACTAGGCAGGACACGACAGGAACACGGAACTAGGCAGAACACGACAGGAACACGGAACTAGGCAGGACACGACAGGAACACGGAACTTGGCAGGACACGGCAGGAACACGGAACTTGGCAGGACACGACAGGAACACGGAACTTGGCAGGACACGGCAGGAACACGGAACTAGGCAGGACACGGCAGGAACACGGAACTAGGCAGGACACGACAGGAACACAGGACTTGGCAGGACACGGCAGGAACACTGAGAAGAGACACAGAAAGAACTAAGCAGGGAAGAGATACTAAGACTAGGGAGCCTAGGGCATAGGAAAGCTGACAGCAGACAGAGCACCTACAAAGCAAAGGCGTCTTACCTGGAAAGACGTCGGGAAGAAATACCCGATGGGCGCCGCCATGTTGGGGCGGAGCCATCGGGTTGCGACCTCCCAGAAGGCTCAGCGACGGAGGAGACGCGACCGCGCATGCGCAAAGACACCAGACGCCGTGAGCCAGCAAAAGAAGAGGCAGAGCGGCGAGGGACAGGATCGGGAGTGCGCCGAGGGATGGGAGAAGGCAGGTAAGTATGTGCGGACGTGACTGATCGAGCGGACGTGACAATTCGTATCTTCGGATGGACGAAAATTTAAAATTACACAAACAATAACGTGTACTACCACTGCGGTAGTTTACTACGCGTATTGTACGTGTACTAAAATCTATGTAGGGTTGACCACAAGAGCCCTGAAGATACGAATCAGAGAACACGTGATGGATATCCTTGCTGGGAAAGAAGAAGATAATTTGGAGGTATTAAAAAGTGTCCCGAGGCACTTCAAACAGTTTCATGCCATTGATCCTTCTTGCTTGAGGGTAAAGGGGATAGATTGCATCCCTCTGAATCCATGGGGGGGTAATGTGAGCAAAGCCTTGGCTCAAAAAGAATCCCGTTGGATTTGGGAACTCCGCACCTTGAAACCTGACGGTTTAAACGAAACTTTGAGCTTTGCACCTTTTCTTTAATGTGGTTGCTTTTTTTTAATATATATGCGGTTCATTGGATTTTAACGTTTATTGTTTTTATATTGATTTTAATGATTTTCTGCTATTTTTCAGCCTCCGCCATGTGTTTTTTTTTTTTTACTTTTTGCGAGCTGTGAATGAAGCTGGACGAAAATGGAAGATTTCCCTACTATATGCACTTTATAATTAATTTGTATTTTTTTTTATAAAATATATATATATATATATATGTGTTGGTATGGTGTTTTCTACCATGTTGTACATAAATGTATGTGGTTCACTTTCAAAGTATTATATTGTCAGTAGTTTTGCACTTTATATATCCATATATGTGTTATGATGTTCATTATATATGAATTTTTAATGTATGATTATTGTTTGGATGATATTAGAATATTGATATTTAGGATATTATATTAATTATTTCTGATACATTGCACTTATTAAATGTGTTGTATATTTATATTCACATTGTATAATTTCACTTGTTATAGTAATTGGTATATGTTTGTGTGTATTGTTGGGAGATTCTAGTATTGTCATCTCTTGTCCGCTATTCATATGTGACGCTTGGGTCAAATTTAGAATCTGGGGTTAATTATTACCTGCTTGATTATGGTGGCATCGCTCCGTGTGTGGCCTGCCTCTGTGCGCGTGCGCGCCCCTCGCCACTTGGCTGTGCGTTGTCCGCTGGCGTCTCAGGTGATCGCCTGGATGGGCGTTCGTGTGGGCGGGGCTACCTGATGACGCCGTGGAGGACTCGGGTCTCTTGGCGGCGGTCGGAGCATGCGCCGCAATAAGGAGGCGGCCAGATGACGCGAAGCATTTTAATTTAATTTGATTGGGCGGGAGCACTATTTAATCCGGTCAGTGATCTGATGATGCCACTCCCCACGGAAGACGGCACACGCAGCCGAAACGCGCGTAGGGGACCTGGCACCATCGGACCTGAGGAAATGTAGCTTGATTCGTTTTATTCGTTTTGTAGATGCTATTATGCCACATTAGAGATAGAGTATCACGGGAACAATGTCAAACACGCCACTTTTTTACATTGGTATACATCACCATCATTGTTGTTTCTTGTTAATTGTACTTCTAATAAAGTTTGGTATTTTTTTTGTACTTTGAGGTCTGACTTTTGCACATTTTTTTTATAGGTTTATATATTTGCTTGTACGAGACCGTTACGGCTTTAATATCTCCTGACGGGCACACAGGGGTTAATTTTTGTATTTCACCTGTGTTTTGTTTGTCCTTATTGGTAAATTACAAAAAAAAAAAAAAAACTTGCAAAAGTATGTCAAAACAAGCATGAGCGGAAAGTGAGGCAGCTGTGAAGTGCAACCAATCAGCGAGCTTCTATCATTTTCCAAAAGGGCGCAGAGAAATGAGAGCTGGAATGTGATTGGTGGATATCATCGCAGCAGTGTAATGGGCAGGTGACGCTTTTAGTATTAGTAGCATTTGCTATATTATAGCCTCCGCCTCGGCTTCTCACAGACAGACACAAATCGTCATCACCTGCTCTCTCTGAGACTCAACGTGTGGGTCTGCACTGCAGAAATTCTCGCTGCCCGAATCAAATATGGCCGCCCCGCAGCAGTCTGATTTGACCTCTAAATGACGTGACGTCTTCTTTAGTGATTGGTTGGTGCTGTAGGAGCACGTGACGCATTTCACTAGAAGTCGAGTCTTATCATTGGCTAAAGTGTTTAGATCCGTGATTGGCTGATGGCTATGTGAAAGATTTGATTGGTTGGCGGCGCAGAGGCTTGAATTCGGTCTGCAGGAAACATGGCGCTGCGGGCCCTGGTCGGTGTCAAGCGGGTCATAGACTATGCAGTGAAGGTGAGAGGTGCGGCGGTCAGGAGGCGGAGGGCTGCCGGGCACCGGGGAGAGGGTAACTGCCCCCGTCATTACAATATGTCAACTCTGGTGTCGGGAGGAGGAGGGGAGCGGTGTGTGGTTGTCAGGAGGAGGAGGGGAGCGGTGTGTGGTTGTCAGGAGGAGGAGGGGAGCGGTGTGTGGTTGTCAGGAGGAGGAGGGGAGCGGTGTGTGGTTGTCAGGAGGAGGAGGAGGGGAGCGGTGTGTGGTTGTCAGGAGGAGGAGGAGGGGAGCGGTGTGTGGTTGTCAGGAGGAGGGGGAGCGGTGTGTGGTTGTCAGGAGGAGGATTGGAGCGGTGTGTGGTTGTCAGGAGGAGGGGGGAGCGGTGTGTGGTTGTCAGGAGGAGGGGGAGCGGTGTGTGGTTGTCAGGAGGAGGAGGGGAGCGGTGTGTGGTTGTCAGGAGGAGGAGGGGAGCGGTGTGTGGTTGTCAGGAGGAGGGGGAGCGGTGTGTGGTTGTCAGGAGGAGGAGGGGAGCGGTGTGTGGTTGTCAGGAGGAGGAGGGGAGCGGTGTGTGGTTGTCAGGAGGGGGAGCGGTGTGTGGTTGTCAGGAGGAGGAGGGAGCGGTGTGTGGTTGTCAGGAGGAGGAGGGAGCGGTGTGTGGTTGTCAGGAGGAGGAGGGAGCGGTGTGTGGTTGTCAGGAGGAGGAGGGAGCGGTGTGTGGTTGTCAGGAGGAGGAGGGAGCGGTGTGTGGTTGTCAGGAGGAGGAGGGAGCGGTGTGTGGTTGTCAGGAGGAGGAGGGAGCGGTGTGTGGTTGTCAGGAGGAGGAGGGAGCGGTGTGTGGTTGTCAGGAGGAGGAGGGGAGCGGTGTGTGGTTGTCAGGAGGAGGAGGGAGCGGTGTGTGGTTGTCAGGAGGAGGGGGAGCTGTGTGTGGTTGTCAGGAGGAGGGGGAGCGGTGTGTGGTTGTCAGGAGGAGGGGGGAGCGGTGTGTGGTTGTCAGGAGGAGGGGGGAGCGGTGTGTGGTTGTCAGGGGGAGGAGGGGAGCGGTGTGTGGTTGTCAGGAGGAGGGACCGGTGTGTGGTTGTCAGTAGAAGGGCAGCGGTTGTCGGGAGGAGGAGGAGCGGTGTGTGGTTGTCAGGAGGAGGAGGGGAGCGGTGTGTGGTTGTCAGGAGGAGGAGGGAGCGGTGTGTGGTTGTCAGGAGGAGGAGGGGAGCGGTGTGTGGTTGTCAGGAGGAGGAGGGGGGAGTGGTGTGTGGTTGTCAGGAGGAGGGGGAGCGGTGTGTGGTTGTCAGGAGGAGGAGGGGAGCGGTGTGTGGTTGTCAGGAGGGGGAGAGGAGCGGTGTGTGGTTGTCAGGAGGAGGAGGGGGAGCGGTGTGTGGTTGTCAGGAGGAGGAGGGGGAGCGGTGTGTGGTTGTCAGGAGGAGGAGGGGGAGCGGTGTGTGGTTGTCAGGAGGAGGAGGGGAGCGGTGTGTGGTTGTCAGGAGGAGGAGGGGAGCGGTGTGTGGTTGTCAGGAGGAGGAGGGGGAGCGGTGTGTGGTTGTCAGGAGGAGGAGGGGAGCGTTGTGTGGTTGTCAGGAGGAGGAGGGAGCGGTGTGGTTGTCAGGAGGAGGAGGGAGCGGTGTGTGGTTGTCAGGAGGAGGAGGGAGCGGTGTGTGGTTGTCAGGAGGAGGAGGAGGGAGCGGTGTGTGGTTGTCAGGAGGAGGAGGGGGAGCGGTGTGTGGTTGTCAGGAGGAGGGGGAGCGGTGTGTGGTTGTCAGGAGGAGGAGGGGAGCGGTGTGTGGTTGTCAGGAGGAGGAGGGGGGAGCGGTGTGTGGTTGTCAGGAGGAGGGGGGAGCGGTGTGTGGTTGTCAGGAGGAGGAGGGAGCGGTGTGTGGTTGTCAGGAGGAGGAGGGGGGAGCGGTGTGTGGTTGTCAGGAGGAGGAGGGGGAGCGGTGTGTGGTTGTCAGGAGGAGGAGGGGAGCGGTGTGTGGTTGTCAGGAGGAGGAGGGGGAGCGGTGTGTGGTTGTCAGGAGGAGGAGGGGGAGCGGTGTGTGGTTGTCAGGAGGAGGAGGGGAGCGTTGTGTGGTTGTCAGGAGGAGGAGGGAGCGGTGTGGTTGTCAGGAGGAGGAGGGAGCGGTGTGTGGTTGTCAGGAGGAGGAGGGAGCGGTGTGTGGTTGTCAGGAGGAGGAGGAGGGAGCGGTGTGTGGTTGTCAGGAGGAGGAGGGGGGAGCGGTGTGTGGTTGTCAGGAGGAGGGGGAGCGGTGTGTGGTTGTCAGGAGGAGGAGGGGAGCGGTGTGTGGTTGTCAGGAGGAGGAGGGGGGAGCGGTGTGTGGTTGTCAGGAGGAGGGGGGAGCGGTGTGTGGTTGTCAGGAGGAGGAGGGGGGAGCGGTGTGTGGTTGTCAGGAGGAGGAGGGGGGAGCGGTGTGTGGTTGTCAGGAGGAGGAGGGGGGAGCGGTGTGTGGTTGTCAGGAGGAGGAGGGGGAGCGGTGTGTGGTTGTCAGGAGGAGGGGGAGCGGTGTGTGGTTGTCAGGAGGAGGAGGGGGAGCGGTGTGTGGTTGTCAGGAGGAGGAGGGGGGAGCGGTGTGTGGTTGTCAGGAGGAGGAGGGGGAGCGGTGTTTGGTTGTCAGGAGGAGGAGGGGGGAGCGGTGTGTGGTTGTCAGGAGGGGGAGAGGAGCGGTGTGTGGTTGTCAGGAGGAGGAGGAGGGGGAGCGGTGTGTGGTTGTCAGGAGGGGGAGGGGGGAGCGGTGTGTGGTTGTCAGGAGGGGGAGCGGTGTGTGGTTGTCAGGAGGAGGAGGGGAGCGGTGTGTGGTTGTCAGGAGGAGGGGGAGCGGTGTGTGGTTGTCAGGAGGAGGGAGCGGTGTGTGGTTGTCAGGAGGAGGGGGGAGCGGTGTGTGGTTGTCAGGAGGAGGGGGAGCGGTGTGTGGTTGTCAGGAGGAGGGGGGAGCGGTGTGTGGTTGTCAGGAGGAGGGGGGAGCGGTGTGTGGTTGTCAGGAGGAGGGGGGAGCGGTGTGTGGTTGTCAGGAGGAGGGGGGAGCGGTGTGTGGTTGTCAGGGGGAGGAGGGGAGCGGTGTGTGGTTGTCAGGAGGAGGGACCGGTGTGTGGTTGTCAGGAGGAGGGGAGCGGTGTGTGGTTGTCAGGAGGAGGAGCGGCTGGACACGTCTGTATACTTGCAGCAGTTTTGGAAGCTGGGATACCGAAGCTGTTGGATGGCTCCTCACATTGTAGAGCTGCTTAAAGGGGAAGTGAGCAGAGCCTTCAGAGTTGCAGCTTTATGATCTGGCCTACTTTGTTCCCAGACAAGCTCCGCGCGGCTCCAGTGGGAGGAGCCAGGTTTGGGGTTTTCACTTTTCACCTCTTCTCCATCTGACCCAGTCCGCCATGGTGACTTCTTCCCGGTCACAGCTCTCCTGCAGAGTCCGTAGTGCAGACACATTTCACTTCTCCAGCTCCGTCCCCACTGGTTCTCATCCTGCCCCTAATTCTGTGCTGCACCTGTTTTGAGGCGCAGGGACCCCAATACTTGAAATAATTGTCCCTACTGTAATTATCTGCTGGCTTCGGCCCTTGCTGAGGCCTGGGTCCGCCGGCTTCGGCCCTTGCTGAGGCCTGGGTCCGCCGGCTTCGGCCCTTGCTGAGGCCTGGGTCCGCCGGTTTCGGCCCTTACTGAGGCCTGGGTCTGCTGGCTTTGGCCCTTGCTGAGGCCTGGGTCTGCCGGGTTGGGTTCTTGCTGAGGCCTTGGTCTGCCGGGTTCTGCTCTTGATTAGGCCTCGGTCTGCCGGGTTGGGCCCTTGCTGAGGCCTGGGTCTGCCGGGTTGGGTTCTTGCTGAGGCCTTGGTCTGCCGGGTTCTGCTCTTGATTAGGCCTCGGTCTGCCGGGTTGGGCCCTTGCTGAGGCCTGGGTCTGCCGGGTTGGGTTCTTGCTGAGGCCTTGGTCTGCCGGGTTCTGCTCTTGATTAGGCTTCGGTCTGCCGGGTTGGGCCCTTGCTGAGGCCTGGGTCCACTGGGTTGGGCCCTTGCTGAGGCCTGGGTCCACTGGGTTGGGCCCTTGCTGAGGCCTGGGTCCGCTGGGTTGGGCCCTTGCTGAGGCCTGGGTCCGCTGGGTTGGGCCCTTGCTGAGGCCTGGGTCTGCTGGGTTGGGCCCTTGCTGAGGCCTGGGTCCACTGGGTTGGGCCCTTGCTGAGGCCTGCGTCCGCTGGGTTGGGCCCTTTCTGAGGCCTGGGTCTGCCGGGGGGGGCCCCTTGCTGAGGCCTGGGTCTGCCGGGGGGGGCCCTTGCTGAGGCCTGGGTCCATTGGGTTGGGCCCTTGCTGAGGCCTGGGTCCACTGGGTTGGGCCCTTGCTGAGGCCTGGGTCCGCTGGGTTGGGCCCTTGCTGAGGCCTGGGTCTGCCTGGGGGCCCCTTGCTGAGGCCTGGGTCTGCCGGGGGGGCCCCTTGCTGAGGCCTGGGTCTGCCGGGGGGGCCCCTTGCTGAGGCCTGGGTCTGCCGGGGGGGCCCCTTGCTGAGGCCTGGGTCTGCCGGGGGGGCCCCTTGCTGAGGCCTGGGTCCGCTGGGTTGGGCCCTTGCTGAGGCCTGGGTCTGCCTGGGGGCCCCTTGCTGAGGCCTGGGTCTGCCGGGGGGGCCCCTTGCTGAGGCCTGGGTCTGCCGGGGGGGCCCCTTGCTGAGGCCTGGGTCTGCCGGGGGGGCCCCTTGCTGAGGCCTGGGTCTGCCGGGGGGGCCCCTTGCTGAGGCCTGGGTCTGCCGGGGGGGCCCCTTGCTGAGGCCTGGGTCTGCCGGGGGGGCCCCTTGCTGAGGCCTGGGTCTGCCGGGGGGGCCCCTTGCTGAGGCCTGGGTCTGCCGGGGGGGCCCCTTGCTGAGGCCTGGGTCTGCCGGGGGGGCCCCTTGCTGAGGCCTGGGTCTGCCGGGGGGGCCCCTTGCTGAGGCCTGGGTCTGCCGGGGGGGCCCCTTGCTGAGGCCTGGGTCTGCCGGGGGGGCCCCTTGCTGAGGCCTGGGTCTGCCGGGGGGGCCCCTTGCTGAGGCCTGGGTCTGCCGGGGGGGCCCCTTGCTGAGGCCTGGGTCTGCCGGGGGGGCCCCTTGCTGAGGCCTGGGTCCGCCGGAGGGAGGGGCCTTGCTGAGGCCTGGGTCTGCCGGGGGGGCCCCTTGCTGAGGCCTGGGTCCGCCGGAGGGAGGGGCCTTGCTGAGGCCTGGGTCTGCCGGGGGGGCCCTTGCTGAGGCCTGGGTCTGCCAGGTTGGGCTCTTGCTGAGGCCTGGGTCCGCCGGAGGGGGGGGGGGGGGGGGCTTGCTGAGGCCTGGGTTCGCCGGAGGGGGGGGGGGGGGGGGGCTTGCTGAGGCCTGGGTTCGCCGGAGGCAGGGGGGGGGGGGGGCCCTTGCTGAGGCCTGGGTCTGCCAGGTTGGGCTCTTGCTGAGGCCTGGGTCCGCCGGAGGGGGGGGGGGGGGGGGGGCTTGCTGAGGCCTGGGTTCGCCGGAGGGAGGGGGGGGGGCTTGCTGAGGCCTGGGTCTGCCAGGTTGGGCTCTTGCTGAGGCCTGGGTCCGCCGGAGGGGGAGGGAGGTGCCTTGCTGAGGCCTGGGTCTGCCAGGTTGGGCTCTTGCTGAGGCCTGGGTCCGCCGGAGGGAGGTGCCTTGCTGAGGCCTGGGTCTGCCAGGTTGGGCTCTTGCTGAGGCCTGGGTCCGCCGGAGGGAAGGGCCTTGCTGAGGCCTGGGTCTGCCAGGTTGAGCTCTTGCTGAGGCCTGGGTCCGCCGGAGGGAGGTGCCTTGCTGAGGTAATACTGCAGCAACATAAGACGAGGTCCTCGGTTTTGGACTTGTGACCACAGCGGCCAGGGGCTTTCTGCATGAATGAATGTGGGTTGTGACGATGCTTTCCAGCCTTCAGCCTCTGAGATTCTTCTCCCGTCAGCGATATTAGGAACTAATGAGGGGCCCTGTGCTGTGAGTCTGCGGGGGCGATGATCTGTCGCTTCCCCTCTGCTGCGGCTGCAGATGAAGTGTCGTCTTGTGAAGATGGAGTGGCGGCGTCAATAGCTGCAGGTGATTGTATGGAAATGGCGCCGCTCGTCCGCCGCTTCTTTTATTCTCTCAGTTTTCAGCTTTTGTTTTTGGAGGAGATGGAAGAATCTGAGGAGACGCTGTCACCGCTGCAGACGAGCACTCAGGATGGAGATGATCCTTATCAGTCATGTGATTGTGGATGAAGGGAGGCTTAAAGGGCTGTTTTATAAGACCCCTCAGATGGCGGCCGTAGATGCGGCATCACGCACTGATGATGGTGACGGGTTTTACGTTACATCTTGGCTCCAACTTCTGATTAAAATCCCCTTTATGTCTCCCACCCAGGCTGCTCTGCACTAATCACTGCAGGTGGGAGTAGCGCTATTTTTACGAGAAGGCAGCCATGTTTTTCTAATCCTAGACATCCCCTTTAAGAAGACCATGCAACCACTCTGGGATCTTCTTAGTAGTGAGACATCCTCTCATTGACTCCTTCTCTCCGCAGGATGTAATAGTGCGTCACACGTCGGGTCCACACAGCCAGCACCTGCCAGCCCTGATCAATCCCCGGCCGCCACATTTAAGTCATTGGCATTTTGTGATATTTTTTATTATTGCACTTAATATTTTCTGCCTGTGTTTTTTTTTGTTTTTTTTGTTTTATATGACAAAACAATGGTGTCATTTGAAGGCACAACTCCTCCAGCAAAAAAAATAAAAATAAATAATACTCCCAAAATAATGAATAAAAAATAGAAACAACAAGCCCAAAATAATAATAGTAATAAACATATGTCTGTGTGTGTATGTATGTATGTGTGTATATATATATATATATATATATATATATATATATATATATATATATATATATATATATATATATATATATATTCTCAAGCCCCAAATAATAATGAAAATAAATGAAAAATAAACTCCCATATTATTATTATTTTTATTTTTGTAATGTTTGTTTCTTATCATTTGGAGATTTTTTAAATTATTTTGGTATTTAATAATCAATAATGATAATATTATTATTAAGACATACTGATAGGGAATTTAGATTGTGAGCCCCATTGGGGACAGCAATGATGTATGTAAAGTGCTGCGGAATATGTTAGCGCTATATAAAAATAAAGATGATTATTATAATTATTATTATTAGTATTAATTTGTTTGTTACCATTTTGGAAATTTTTAAAAAAATTATTTTTGGATTGTTTCGTTTTTTTTTTTTTTTTTTTTTTTTTTTTTAAACTATAATTATTTTGGCACTTAATAATAAAATTATTATTATTATTGTTATTACCGTAAGTCCCAAAATAATTATAGTAAAAAAAAGAATCCCAAAATAATTTAAAAAAAATCCCCAAATGGTAAGAAACAAACTAATAGTAATGTATTATTATTATCCCAAAATAATAGTAAAAAAAACACAATTCCCTAAATAATGCTAAAAAATGCCTCAAATGATAATTAAAGCAAATCCAAAAATAATTAAAAAAAAAAATCCCATAATAGTAAATAAAAAAAAAATAAAAAAAAGCCCAAAATAATAATTGAAAAAAGAAAAGAAAAAAAAAAAAAACCTTGGGCCAGAAATAATTTTTTTTATGAAGATTGTCTGTGTTATTAGTTAATATTAGTCCTGTAATGAGCCGGTGATGGTCCCCTATGTAAGTGAGTGGGATCATCGCCGGCTCATTACAGGACTATTGATTTCTTCATAGACATTGGCGTCGTTTTTCTTTCTACCTTGCGTTTCCACCTTGTGCCCACCAGGGGGAGCTCCGGCAGCTCAGGACGACCCCGCGGCCCCTATCTTCCATTTCTCATTTTTTCCCCCTATAGCACAAATGAGATTTGACTTAACATATTCCTTATCTCGTTTGCCTCCTATCAGAGGAGATTGTGAGCAGCGCAGATAGTAAAGGTGTTCTCCTGTCTAAACGGTCCGGTGCGGCTCTGCGGCGGCAGGGAGGGCGACGGCGCGCCACTTCTCTCCTGGCATCTGTTCAAGGCACACAACCAACGTGTCCTTGAGATGCACTTCAGCGTCCAGATTGAATGGTTAACCTCTGCGGCAGGTGGAGGCGGCTCGTCACGCGGCGTCCTGCTGACACGGGAACAGTCTGCGAGGCGAGAAACGCGTTTCTGGTCCCTAATTAAAAAAAAGATTCATTAATAAGCAGGGAAAAAAATGACCTTTGGCATTTAATTTAGCAGATTGATGATCCCTGGGGGCTTGTGTTACGTAATATGTAGCCTTGCAGTCATATTCCTGTTCCTGAATCAGGTGGCTCAGGATGAACCGCGTTTTACATGGGGCTGCGGATACCTTTCGTTTATAAGGTCACACAGCAGCAATTTGTCCCATTGCATCGGTGTAGAAAAGAGCAGAGGTTGAGGTAGGGGGGACCTTCCTGGCGACCACCGTAACCCAACGTCGCCTCTCTGTTCTCCGCAGGTCCGCGTGAAGCCCGATAAGACCGGCGTGGTCACCGATGGCGTGAAGCACTCGATGAATCCGTTCTGCGAGATCGCGGTGGAAGAAGCCGTCCGATTAAAGGAGAAGAAGATCGTCGGCGAGATCATCGCGGTCAGCTGCGGCCCCCAGCAGTGTCAGGTACTCCACTTTTACGCAGACGTGGTTTATCATCGCCTCTGCCTTCCCTCTTGCGGCCGATTTAGTCCTGAATGTGCGCAGGGTAGCGAGCAGAGGCAGCGGTGACCTGGTGGCGATCGCTCGGCGCTCTGGAGTCTTTGCACACCCAGATCAGCTGCAAAAAAAACCCCCAAATGACCTCCTTATTCCAAAAACAGCGCCACCGTTATGCACAGGTTGTGACTGGTATTGCACCACTGGCATCACTGGAACTAAGCTGTAATACCAGACACGACTCGTAGAGCGGTGCGGTGCTGGACCAGCCTTTTCCAGCGAATGTCTTAATTAATAGTACGTCCAGTGCAGGTCCAAGGCACGGGCACAGGGGCTGAGCCCGCTCTATACCTGGCGGGTGCCAATCACTGGATTAAAAAGACCTGGAGACTATTGTAGCATCATTAATCGCCATCATTAATAATGGCCACGTACTGCGAATATATTTGGCAGTCCGGTGCTTTGGTTTTTTTTTTTTTATAGAAGCTTCAGTTTGCAGCAGGCTGTAAAGCGAGATCTCCCTGTGGCTAGTTTTCACTGTTATGCTGACATCTAGTGGTGAAAACTGGAAGTGTTGTCATTAATTATTACAAGGATAAAGACGACTTAGACGCCTTTTCCCCTTTGGTGTCTTTGCTCCGTGCCAGGCTGTTGACGTCAGCTTAGCGCCCCCTGCTGAGCAATGCATGAGCAGAGGAGTCCTCGCACTGCCTCCTTCTCACAGCTGAGGGTTTGCTGCACTTGCATCCTTAATCCCTTGTGATGCAATGTAACATTGAGCGTGAGGCTGGTGTGCTGTCGCCTCTCATTACAGCGCAGGACTGTGCAGGGTCCCTGGCGCTGGTGGCGCAGGGGCAGTAATTGGCGTTATTGATGGATTTGTCTCGGATCAGTCAGAGCAGCGTCCTGGGGGTCCGAAGCGCTCTCTCCGCTGCAGATGTATCGCACACCGGGCTCCCCGGATAACGCGGCACACGGGCCCGGGACGTATTAATCATACAATTCAGACTCATCACCGCTGATGCCCCGCGGTGCCCGCGCTCCAGCGCTCACAATTCTCCCCTCGCTAAAAGCTTCCACGTGAGCCGCATGTGCGGATGTGACGGCGATGCAGCAGAGCCAGACGGGTCAGTCTATGCAGCGCTCATTTGGGAGCTTTTCTATCCGCATTTATTTCTTTATTTGCCCCCTGTCCAGGACCCAAGGGACAAAGAACGTTCTCCAGATTTTCGGTTTCAAGAAAAAAATAATTCAAGGCATCTTGGAGAAGTGAACTTTGTCGCCGGGTTAAGCAAAAAAGATTTGCGCTTTCTGCGTCCAGTACACGGAGGCAGCCGGAGTTACGCGGCCTGCACCCATGGGGGCGACAGGAGTGGCGCGACCTGCACCCTTGCTTTTTTTTAACTAGTCGCCTGGGGAAACAAGACAGTGACTATAACAAGGCCATACAACTGAAAGCAGGAAAAAATTCTTGGTGCAGCTTTGGCTGTGAGTGGAGTAGAAAGCAAATACAAATGACAGCAAGATGTTAATTTTTTTTTATTTCTGGCCTGCGTTCCCCGCTGTCACCAGTAGGGGGCGCCGTCCTCTTTTCCTCAGCACATCTGTTACACCTCCTTACTCTTTCTGGCGATGGACCTTACACTGCGCCCGCGGCACGAGGCCGACACCTGCCAGGTCCGACGCTTGTGTAAATTAACGAAAGCAGACGCGCGTCGTATATACGCCAGGAATCCCCCGGAACATCCCGCCGTGTGATCCAGGCGAATAAATATATAGCATTATTTTTTATTTATTTATTTTTTTAGATATTCCATCACTTGTTGTTCTTCTCTTAAGTTCTTAAAGGGAAATGCATACCTTTTTATTCAGTCCCTCAAAGGCAAAGGGGATCTTGATAGGGGTTGTCCAACGTGGCTTCTTCCAAAAAACAACGCGACCTCTGCCCGCAAGGTTGTCAGCAGCATTATACCTCACTTCCATGCAATACCAGACACAACCTGTGGACAGAGGTGGCGCCGTTTCTGCAAGAAAACAGTTTATTATTCTAAGCTTGGGCATCCGCTTTAAGAGATTACTATTTTTCTTAAAGTCGGAGGCTCATGGCCTTCACTCACAAGGGTTGAATATCTGCTATGGATGTTGCTCCGATCAGAGAAGACCCCCGTGCCCCTCTTGGATGTGCAGAGCCCACCCCTCCATCAGACCTGGAGATGATGCACTGCTGCTTCCTACCCCCCCTCTGCCCCGTGCGTCCTGCCCGGCAGATGCATCGGCTCAGAGGCCCCGACTTCATTCACAGGATCGGTCCCCCCAGCAACCAATCCTCAGACCTGTCAGTTCCGCTTTTCTGCTCTAGTAATTTTGCAGCAGAAAGTCATCCACAGTTTATGGCTGCTGCCGCTCGTGTCAATCAGAAACCCACCGAGGAGGCCCCTCCACCACACAAGCCTGTACATCGGGGTGTGCTGTGCCCTTCACAATTATCGGAGGGCCACAAGGGCCCAGCCTGTTCCGGAATACAATGCTAATCTAGCAGTGGAGACTGACACACAAGCAGTATGCAAGCAAAATGTACCTGCCTGACCTATCAGAGTCTTTGGAAAGCTCCTTAAGTGGTCATCATCTGCCACCTACGCACCGTACTAGTGGCTGAATTTTTTTATTTTTTTTTTAATCATCAGTATTTTTTATTGCTTTTATTTTTCTATTTAGTAATTTTTCTTGGTCTTCTTTTATGCATTTTTCTCCATAGTTTTGCACTTTTGTTTTTAAAAGAAATATGTTGGTTATCTAGTGTTCATTGTTTTTTTTTTTTTTGTTTTTTTATTTTAACACCTTGTTTTTTCGGTCTTTAATCTTTTTTTTTTTTTTTTTTTTTTTTTTGAAAGTGTATGTTATTTATGTTTAGTATCTTTGTATTTTTTTATTTGCATTGGTTTCTTTTATTTAATATATTTGATTTGTTTGCTTTTTGTTTTATGGGATTTTTATTGTGTATTATTTTTTAATTTAATTTTCAGTATGTGTATATGTGTGTGTGTATGTATATATATATATATATATATATATATATATATATATATATATATATATATATATATATATATATATATATATATATATATATATATATATATATATATATATATATATATATATTTTGCCTTTTATGAAAAAAAGTCAGTTTTTGGTTCTCATCTCTGAGAAATTAATATATATTTAGAATATATATTTTATAGATTTTTTTTTTTTTTTTTTTACTTTTTTCTTTTTACTGCAAAAACAAAATTCTAAATCTGTTTTTGCTGTCAGTCATGATTTTTTTTTTTTTTTTTTTTTTTGCTTAAATATATAGAAAAAAAAACCAAACCCTTGACTGACAGCTGGGCATGGTATGTCATGCTCTTCTCCTCCTAGTATTTGTAGGCTGCGCTCTCAGCCCTTTCCACTATCCCTCTCCCCCGGCCCCCAGCCCGTTACCCTCATAGTCCTCCTATATGTTTTTCCCTCCGTCTCCCTCCTCTGGTTAATGATTCAGAAAGCCGGATCCTGACGCTCTCCGCTCGCTCCCTCCTCCATCTTTTCTAAATGTCATGGCGGCGAGCGCATGTCTCCGTGAGCGAGCAGTGCCCAGACAGGGCGGCGATTAGTAGATTTCGCATTCAGCAATCTCATGGTTAAGGAGCTGCAATCGCGCTTCCCTGGCAGAGCCGAAAACTCGGAGATGATTACTGCATCTGTCAGGCACTGTTTCATTTTTATTTATTTATTTATTATTTTTTATTTTTTTTATTCCCAAATTTTGCAGATTACTTTTTTTTTTTTTTTTTTTTTTACCTTGATCAATACTACACCTGCACCTCGGGCAGATTGTTTTATCTTTTTAATTATTTAAATTGAAGAAATAAAAATGTTAATAATAATAATAAAAAAGCAAAAATCGAAATAAGTTGAAAAATATATATATAAAAAAAAAGTTTTATTTAGATATACAGTACAGACCAAAAGTTTGGACACACCTTCCCATTTAAAGATTTTTCTGTATTTTCATGACTATGAAAATTGTACATTCACACTGAAGGCATCAAAACTATGAATTATCACATGTGGAATTATATACTTAACAAAAAAGTGTGAAACAGCTGAAATTATGTCTTATATTCTAATCTATCTAATGGTGGCCCGATTCTAACGCATCGGGTATTCTAGAATATATATGTAGTTTATTTATGGAGATTTTAGAATAATACATTGAATACACAGGATTCGGCCGGGCGCGACCAATTAGCGAAGCGTGGTTCAAATCCCGCGCCAATTCGCGGCCGGCCACGTAGTATATTGCACAGCCACATAGTATATTGCACAGCCACGTAGTATATTGCACAGCCCACGTAGTGTATAGCACAGCCACGTATATTGCACAGCCACGTAGTGTATAACAGCCCACGTAGTGTATAGCACAGCCCACGTAGTGTATAGCACAGCCCACGTAGTGTATAGCACAGCCACGTATATTGCACAGCCACGTAGTGTATAGCACAGCCCACGTAGTGTGTAGCACAGCCCACGTAGTGTATAGCACAGCCCACGTAGTGTATAGCACAGCCCACGTAGTGTATAGCACAGCCCACGTAGTGTATAGCACAGCCCACGTAGTGTGTAGCACAGCCCACGTAGTGTATAGCACAGCCCACGTAGTGTATAGCACAGCCCACGTAGTGTATAGCACAGCCCACGTAGTGTGTAGCACAGCCCACGTAGTGTGTAGCACAGCCCACGTAGTGTGTAGCACAGCCCACGTAGTGTGTAGCACAGCCCACGTAGTGTGTAGCACAGCCCACGTAGTGTGTAGCACAGCCCACGTAGTGTGTAGCACAGCCCACGTAGTGTGTAGCACAGCCCACGTAGTGTGTAGCACAGCCCACGTAGTGTGTAGCACAGCCCACGTAGTGTGTAGCACAGCCCACGTAGTGTGTAGCACAGCCCACGTAGTGTGTAGCACAGCCCACGTAGTGTGTGTAGCACAGCCCACGTAGTGTGTGTAGCACAGCCCACGTAGTGTGTGTAGCACAGCCCACGTAGTGTGTGTAGCACAGCCCACGTAGTGTGTGTAGCACAGCCCACGTAGTGTGTGTAGCACAGCCCACGTAGTGTGTGTAGCACAGCCCACGTAGTGTGTGTAGCACAGCCCACGTAGTGTGTGTAGCACAGCCCACGTAGTGTGTGTAGCACAGCCCACGTAGTGTGTAGCACAGCCCACGTAGTGTGTGTAGCACAGCCCACGTAGTGTGTAGCACAGCCCACGTAGTGTGTGTAGCACAGCCCACGTAGTGTGTGTAGCACAGCCCACGTAGTGTGTGTGTAGCACAGCCCACGTAGTGTGTGTGTAGCACAGCCCACGTAGTGTGTGTGTAGCACAGCCCACGTAGTGTGTGTGTAGCACAGCCCACGTAGTGTGTGTGGCACAGCCCACGTAGTGTGTGTGTGGCACAGCCCACGTAGTGTGTGTGTGGCACAGCCCACGTAGTGTGTGTGTGGCACAGCCCACGTAGTGTGTGTGTGGCACAGCCCACGTAGTGTGTGTGTGGCACAGCCCACGTAGTGTGTGTGTGGCACAGCCCACGTAGTGTGTGTGTGGCACAGCCCACGTAGTGTGTGTGTGGCACAGCCCACGTAGTGTGTGTGTGTGGCACAGCCCACGTAGTGTGTGTGTGTGGCACAGCCCACGTAGTGTGTGTGTGTGGCACAGCCCACGTAGTGTGTGTGTGTGGCACAGCCCACGTAGTGTGTGTGTGTGGCACAGCCCACGTAGTGTGTGTGTGTGGCACAGCCCACGTAGTGTGTGTGTGTGGCACAGCCCACGTAGTGTGTGTGTGTGGCACAGCCCACGTAGTGTGTGTGTGTGGCACAGCCCACGTAGTGTGTGTGTGTGGCACAGCCCACGTAGTGTGTGTGTGTGGCACAGCCCACGTAGTGTGTGTGTGTGGCACAGCCCACGTAGTGTGTGTGTGTGGCACAGCCCACGTAGTGTGTGTGTGTGGCACAGCCCACGTAGTGTGTGTGTGTGGCACAGCCCACGTAGTGTGTGTGTGTGGCACAGCCCACGTAGTGTGTGTGTGTGGCACAGCCCACGTAGTGTGTGTGTGTGGCACAGCCCACGTAGTGTGTGTGTGTGGCACAGCCCACGTAGTGTGTGTGTGTGGCACAGCCCACGTAGTGTGTGTGTGTGGCACAGCCCACGTAGTGTGTGTGTGTGGCACAGCCCACGTAGTGTGTGTGTGTGGCACAGCCCACGTAGTGTGTGTGTGTGGCACAGCCCACGTAGTGTGTGTGTGTGGCACAGCCCACGTAGTGTGTGTGTGTGGCACAGCCCACGTAGTGTGTGTGTGTGGCACAGCCCACGTAGTGTGTGTGTGTGGCACAGCCCACGTAGTGTGTGTGTGTGGCACAGCCCACGTAGTGTGTGTGTGTGGCACAGCCCACGTAGTGTGTGTGTGTGGCACAGCCCACGTAGTGTGTGTGTGTGGCACAGCCCACGTAGTGTGTGTGTGTGGCACAGCCCACGTAGTGTGTGTGTGTGGCACAGCCCACGTAGTGTGTGTGTGTGGCACAGCCCACGTAGTGTGTGTGTGTGGCACAGCCCACGTAGTGTGTGTGTGTGGCACAGCCCACGTAGTGTGTGTGTGTGGCACAGCCCACGTAGTGTGTGTGTGTGGCACAGCCCACGTAGTGTGTGTGTGTGGCACAGCCCACGTAGTGTGTGTGTGTGGCACAGCCCACGTAGTGTGTGTGTGTGGCACAGCCCACGTAGTGTGTGTGTGTGGCACAGCCCACGTAGTGTGTGTGTGTGGCACAGCCCACGTAGTGTGTGTGTGTGGCACAGCCCACGTAGTGTGTGTGTGTGGCACAGCCCACGTAGTGTGTGTGTGTGGCACAGCCCACGTAGTGTGTGTGTGTGGCACAGCCCACGTAGTGTGTGTGTGTGGCACAGCCCACGTAGTGTGTGTGTGTGGCACAGCCCACGTAGTGTGTGTGTGTGGCACAGCCCACGTAGTGTGTGTGTGTGGCACAGCCCACGTAGTGTGTGTGTGTGGCACAGCCCACGTAGTGTGTGTGTGTGGCACAGCCCACGTAGTGTGTGTGTGTGGCACAGCCCACGTAGTGTGTGTGTGTGGCACAGCCCACGTAGTGTGTGTGTGTGGCACAGCCCACGTAGTGTGTGTGTGTGGCACAGCCCACGTAGTGTGTGTGTGTGGCACAGCCCACGTAGTGTGTGTGTGTGGCACAGCCCACGTAGTGTGTGTGTGTGTGGCACAGCCCACGTAGTGTGTGTGTGTGGCACAGCCCACGTAGTGTGTGTGTGTGGCACAGCCCACGTAGTGTGTGTGTGTGGCACAGCCCACGTAGTGTGTGTGTGTGGCACAGCCCACGTAGTGTGTGTGTGTGGCACAGCCCACGTAGTGTGTGTGTGTGGCACAGCCCACGTAGTGTGTGTGTGTGGCACAGCCCACGTAGTGTGTGTGTGTGGCACAGCCCACGTAGTGTGTGTGTGTGTGGCACAGCCCACGTAGTGTGTGTGTGTGTGGCACAGCCCACGTAGTGTGTGTGTGTGTGGCACAGCCCACGTAGTGTGTGTGTGTGTGGCACAGCCCACGTAGTGTGTGTGTGTGTGGCACAGCCCACGTAGTGTGTGTGTGTGTGGCACAGCCCACGTAGTGTGTGTGTGTGTGGCACAGCCCACGTAGTGTGTGTGTGTGTGTGGCACAGCCCACGTAGTGTGTGTGTGTGTGTGGCACAGCCCACGTAGTGTGTGTGTGTGTGTGGCACAGCCCACGTAGTGTGTGTGTGTGTGTGTGTGTGGCACAACCCACGTAGTGTGTGTGTGTGTGTGTGTGTGGCACAACCCACGTAGTGTGTGTGTGTGTGTGTGGCACAGCCCACGTAGTGTGTGTGTGTGTGTGTGGCACAGCCCACGTAGTGTATAGCAATGTGGGCACCATATCCCTGTTAAAAAAAAATAAAAAATTAAAAAATGGTTCCCACCCTCCGATGGCCCCCGGATCCATCCCAGGCCTTTCCCGCTCCTCACGCGCCGCTCCGGTCCCAAGCGGCAATAACACATGATGATTTAGTTGTCAGGCGAGACCGCTACGTCCTCTCCGGTCATTGCCGCAATGCATTATTGCGACCGGAGTGGGAAGGGCCTGGGCTGGATCCGGGGGCCACCGAAGGGTGAGTATATAATGATTTTGTTTTATTTTTTTTTAAATTATTTTTAACTTTATATGTTTTTACTCTTGATGCTGCATCGGCTGCCTCAATAGTAAAACGTTGGTCACACAGGGTTAATGGCAGCGTTAACGGAGTGCGTTACACCACGTTATGCCGCGGTGTAAGGCAGTCCTTTTAACGCTATGTGGGCGCTGACTGGGGGGAGTAGGGAGCGGCCATTTCACGGCCGGACTGTCCCCGTCACTGATTGGACGCGGGATTTCCGTGACTGACAGACAGACGTGACCCTTAGACAATTATATAGTAGAAATAATTATTATATTTGTAATCTGTAGGAGTGATCTGGATATTACCGGGGCCTGGATGATTGTGCACGCGGTGACATCGCCCATAGCCTATTCATTCCTGTGCGCCATCGTCGGCTCGTCTATCTAATCCTGTTACCTGACCCATGGGAAATGGAGGAAATTGTCTGCGTCTTGTGACGGAGGAGCGACCTAAGCACAACGCCTTAATTACAGTCTACTTTTCCCGGCTTTTGATATGTGTTATATCAGAGAAATGGCGGATACTTAGCTCCCCGCTGCTTCTTGTTCTGATTTTAATCTGAACGCTGCACCAGTGTCATTTACACCCCGAGTCGCAGAAATTATCTATAAATCCACACTATTATATGCAAGCCTTGCCACGCTCATATGTGTGCTGTAATAATACCGTACAGATACCAGGATTTATTAATTCCCCAATATCTAGATTTTATTTCTTCCGGATTACCTCTTATGCTGCAGCTGGCGACTGTTTTATTGCAGTGAGTGCAGTACTGGAAGTGGCCAGTGGGGGTCAGCACTCTTCCTGTTCCCCATGATAGGTGCATGATCCTTGCTGATCGGCCACATGTCCCGGCGATGGGTGTCACCCACCCAATATGAAAGTGAGCTGGACTACAATACCCCTTTAGATTGCACTGGTTGCAACCTCTTTAACTGCTTCTGTTTATATCCATTTAAAGGGTTTGTTCTCATTTTCAGAAATGTATCTTGTCGGATTGTCCTTGTAAATACGAGCACTTTTGTAATTTACTTCGTGTTAAAATTTTCAGCCGTTCTTTAGTTATTAACACTTTTGTTTACAGCTCATTGCCTAGGAGACCTACTGCGGTGGTCGGTATCCAAGGCAATGAGCTGTAAGCAAAAGAAAAGCAGTAATATCTCAAGAACGGCTGGAAATTTTAGCAAGTTGTAAATTGCAAAAGTGCTTGTCTTTACTAGCTCTATCCAACAATACTCATCTATGAAAATGGGAATAACCCCTTTAAGTGGCCGATTGCATGATACAATCATTCTATCGCTCGTTGGCCCAGATCGCCGCCATCTTTGAAGCCCAGCCAATGACTCTGCTTCATAGGAGAGCGGTAATCTTCTGTAGTATTGCAGTATATGGCATAAGTAACGTAAAAATAAAAATCCTAAAGTCTAAATTGCTCCCCTTTTTGCAATCCCCTTTTTTCTCAGCGCATTTAATATCGCCACATCCATAAAAGTACAAATTTATCAAAATATTTAACTTTTTTTTTTCAGGAGACGATCCGCACGGCCTTAGCCATGGGAGTCGACCGGGGGATCCACGTAGATTTGTCTGCCAAGGATGCCGAGACGCTCGGACCTTTCCAGGTCTCTAAGATTCTGGCCGCTGTGGCCAAGAAGGAGAACGTGAACCTGGTGCTGCTGGGAAAGCAGGTGTGTGTGTGTGCGCGCCTCCATCTTACCGCCCTGCGGGCCTTATAGCGGCCGGCAGTGTGCAGCCATAGTTCATGGTTATATGGCATCAGTCAGGCATCGCGGCGATGATGCCTCTTCCAAAATGCCGGCTTTCATATAAGGATCCAGGGTGAGAGTTCTCTGCCTTCTTGTCTCTCCTGCTCACTCTTTTTCCCTCGGTCTTCCCTCCTAGGCCATCGACGACGACTGTAACCAAACCGGCCAGATGACCGCTGCTCTCCTGGACTGGCCTCAGGTACCTCCAACCAGGGAACGGGCTCCAGAGAGGAATCAAGAGCTTCATCTCTGCCCTCCAGACATAGGAGGGTCACCGAGCTCCTCTAGCTTCTTGGCAGAGAGGCGTTGCGGAAGGGCATTTGTCGGGTATCTTGTCTCCTGGCAAGCAGCCAACATGCCCGACCTTGGTAGCGCCTCCTACCCCATGAGGTGGAAACGAGAGATACTGGATAACCCCTTTAAATGGAGCCTATCAATCGTTTCATGCTGGATGGACAGAAAATCATGGCTAGATCCCTCACTACAAAAAGTTGTGCCACTTAATGGGAAACCTGTACATTGAGAGGAAGAGAAAGGTCCGCTCCGACTTTTCGCCCCGCCAAGTCTTGGTTGACTGGTTTCCCTGTTATTGACCGGTCTCTCAAAACTGCTTTGGTGCGGTCGGCATGAGACAGTTGACGGGTTTCCTAAGTTGTCCCAACTTGGCGAGTGTTGGTCGTTCCATGAGCTTAACGTTCTGACCGCTGGGACCCCCGCCGCCCTGGAGAGCATGCCCGTTTGGGTGGGCCTCCTACCGCTGCCGTCCATAGTTTGTCATTTATGGAGGCCGTTGGGTGCGAGATTGAAGGTCATGTGAAATTTGGCCTCATCCATCCGGCTCGTCCGGGAAGAATCTTTGCATGTCTTCTCCCACTAACCTCGACGTTCTCTCTCCAGGCCACTTTTGCATCCGAGGTTAAAGTAGAAGGCGAGAAGCTGACTGTGGTCCGGGAGGTAGACGGGGGTCTGGAAACCATCAGCATGAAGCTACCGGCTGTGGTGACCGCCGACCTGCGACTAAACGAACCACGTTACGCGACTCTACCCAACATCATGGTGAGAGGAGGAGCGATGCCGGGGTGTGAACACTTAGTAAATGCCCAGTACTGCCCCCCCGGGGGGATGTCGGAGCTGCCATCTTTATCTGTAGAGCTCACGCGAGGAGCCATCTGTCTACACGAGCGCGAATTAGTGCAGACGTCCTGACCGTGAAAGCCTCCGGCCGCCGCCAACTCCGCGCTGCACACGCGGATGAGCGTCCTGGAAATGGGATTTATTGCAGCTGTTATATGACAAATCCGAGGTCCCCGTGACCGGGCCGCTGCGTAAAACGGAGTGCTCCACATGGGGCCCGGCCCTGCCGCCTCACACACATGCTCCATTTTTTAATTTTTTTTTTTTTATTTGTTCTTAGAAAGCCAAGAAGAAGAAGATCGAAACCGTGAAGCCGTCGGACCTGGGGGTGGACACGACGAGCCGCGTGCATATACTGAGTGTAGAGGACCCGCCGCAGAGACAGGCCGGGGTGAAAGTGGAAACGACGGAGGACCTCGTGAGCAAACTGAAGGAGAGCGGTCGCATCTGGTGAGTGTGAGAGGCGCTGTCTCTTGTCAGACTTCTACTTAAAGGGGCACTCCACCAGAAGACGCGTAGGATTCAGAATAGTGAGTGCAGACTTTTAGCAGAAGACCGAATGACACCTTTAAATTTTGCTCGCAGCTTCTGCTCAGTTATGGCATTGGCACTTGAAAAAAATCGTAATACGCGGCTGCAGTTCCGAGCGCCTACCGGACCTCCATCGATTTTAACCGTTTAATTGCAGCATTTAACGATGGAGGCGAAAAAAGTGCGGACCACCCGAAATATTAAAGGGTTAAATCAAACACACGGAGCGGAGGACTCCCCCCGACCTCAGCGCTTTAACCCCTCGTTCATCCCAGTGCAGTGTTGCACTCGTCTGCCGCCGCACTTCGCATCTCCAATTAGACAATTAATTAATGTCGCTGGGTAATTGAGGCTGTCACGTTGTGATGTGAAGTGTCTCCTGCCAGGGGTGGAGGAGGAGGAGGAGAGGGGCGAGGAAGCGCCATCAATATTTTGGTGCCTAATTTGATAAATCTGTTTTTAATGATGTTTTGTTTAGAGGTTTTCTGGTGCGTCACGTTCGCGCAGACGGGGCGACGAACAGCGTGTCGGCCCCCCGCTCGCCGTCTGAGTCAATATTAGACCATGGCCTCAGAAAACCTACCTGCGCTGATACATTGTAGCAAACTTAGCTCAGTATAGAATGTATCCCGGGCGTTCAGCTGCCCAAAGTAGAGGTTTTGGCCTCGGTCCCTGAGGGATCTCTGGGGGGGCAGCGGCGGGAAACGTGTCAGATATGTTGGGTTAATTGTCGTCGGAGCCAGCGGGTGATCCGCTGATACCGCAGACATGAGGAGCGGAGCTGCAGCAGTGGGAAGGTTTAATACTGCCAGGTTCTTGTCACTTCTGAGTCTTTGTGACAGCGCAGCAGCTGTCATGTCAGGTCACGCCGGGCGGTGAGGATCAGCTGCGGCGGTCCTCCTGCGGGTGTCATCCCAGACAAGATGTCGAATCTTCGACCCGCGCTGCCTGACAGGTGACAAATCGGGCTGTGAAACATCCCCTCCATCCACAAGCTGGTGCCATAGGAGAGGGGGCTCCCAGATATCATTGGGGGGGGATTGTAAGTGCTACATGGGGGACAGGGGGCAACTGCCGGTACCTGGCACCTACGCTCCAGTCTCTGGCTCTGCAGAGGCCGCCCGCTGTGCAGCATGGCCTCTTTCTTGAGATAGGGTCGGCTGACGTCCGCAGCGCTGCTCCGCGGGCAAAGCAAAGTCAGTGCTGTGACCCCTTCCTTCTCAGGATCGGTGGAGTTCACAGCGTAGCCCCCCGGTGACGACATATCCTGCATAGGTCCTTGTCACTGACCCCAGACGCAGGAGCTGGAGACTGGTCCTGTGCTCACAAGACCTCCAACCTTAGTAATGGCCTAGTAAATAGGTCAGTAGTTTGTCCTCTTCTGTCAACAGCCCAGCTTTCCTAAACTCCAGAACGGCAGCTCTATTATCATAACTGGGCAAGGATGCTCTTTTGGGAAAGTTGGGTGACACATGGGCTTCAGCTGGATACAGGAGCAACTCCCTGCTATAGAATAGTTATTAATGTGTCCTCTTATCACATTCTGTTTAGACACCCAGCTTTCCTTGCTTCAGAAAGGAAAATCAGGCTGAGCCACTTCCAGTGCGTCCTTTTGCCATTCAGGAAAAGCTGGATTTCTGTTTCAAATAATGGCTGCCTTATACAGTCATCCAGCTTTCCCAGAGTGATGAATCAATGTATTTATCATTCATGGGACATATCACTATATAAGTACTTTGATTTATCACTTGGGTCTCTGGCAAAGCTGAGTGATTATATGGCTGTCATGGGAAATAGAAATCCAGCTTTTCCTGAGCCTTGAATACATAAACACTGATCTAGTGGTTTTATGATTATCATTCAGAATCATAGAATAACGAGATACGCGATTATTCAGGACTCTGGGAAAGCTGGATGCATAACAGCCAAACACACAGTAACCCAGCTTTCCCAGCAATGGTAAATCAGTTTAATGATGGGAAGAGATGTCCGTACGTAATGGTCTAGTGGGTAACTAGACATTGTTTGCCTTTCAGGAGTTTAGAAAAGTTGAGTGACCAGTCCTATTTTAAATGTGCAGTCGTGTAAGTCATAATTTTTGTGCAGTTATTTCATTTGTGCACTATTTTATCTGCATTGTTAGACAAGGTTATCATTCAGAGTTCCTGAAAAGCTGGGTGACAACAGAAATAACTGCTGTTACAGGTCTCGGCGTCCTTGGAATGGGTCACGTAGCTTTCTTAGTATCCAGAATGGTAGATTAGCCTGGTGGTTAATCCCTTTGTATAGACGTGTGATGTAGGCGACCATTGTGGTCGTCACCCAGCTTTTCCAACAGTGAAGTTTTTTTTATGTGTCATTGTTGTTTTCCAGATTCCAGCCATCGCTGCCACTTGTGCTGCAGATGTCAGAGGAGCGGGTCCGGTCACATTCAGGCTGTACCGTCCCCACCACCCATCGCTGCCTTGCCGGACCACCGCCGGCCACCGGTCACGATTGTAGCAGCCGCAGAAACGGGCAGAGGAGAATCCAATGGAGATCAATGTGGTTTTTGTTTTTAGTTTTTTTTTTTCTGTAATTATACTTTGCGTATAAATAAACCTTCCTCCTTTGTACGTTCGGAGCGCGGCGTCCTCATGATTATTTAATAATGGGGTCCGGTGAGGGGGATATGTTAGCCACGCCAAGCAGATAAAGGAACTATAATGTAAGAGCGGCCAAGTGTGACCCGATCCTGGAACCCGCGGACGTCACTAAATGGTCAGTCTGTAATTATCTGTACAACAGAGGCGTCTGTCACCACTGTATCCTCTGCGGATGGACGACATTTGCTTCTTTTCTGCTCAATATATCCAGAATTCTCTGCTGGTTAATTTCTCAATCTACTGTAAGCTTTGTTTTTTCCTATCACCCATGAAAGCACCAACGAGAGAGGTGATCCGCCCTTCAAGGACAGGAAGCTGCTCTTCAAGGACAGGAAGCTGCTCTTCAAGGACAGGAAGCTGCTCTTCAAGGACAGGAAGCTGCTCTTCAAGGACAGGAAGCTGCTCTTCAAGGACAGGAAGCTGCTCTTCAAGGACAGGAAGCTGCTCTTCAAGGACAGGAAGCTGCTCTTCAAGGACAGGAAGCTGCTCTTCAAGGACAGGAAGCTGCTCTTCAAGGACAGGAAGCTGCTCTTCAAGGACAGGAAGCTGCTCTTCAAGGACAGGAAGCTGCTCTTCAAGGACAGGAAGCTGCTCTTCAAGGACAGGAAGCTGCTCTTCAAGGACAGGAAGCTGCTCTTCAAGGACAGGAAGCTGCTCTTCAAGGACAGGAAGCTGCTCTTCAAGGACAGGAAGCTGCTCTTCAAGGACAGGAAGCTGCTCTTCAAGGACAGGAAGCTGCTCTTCAAGGACAGGAAGCTGCTCTTCAAGGACAGGAAGCTGCTCTTCAAGGACAGGAAGCTGCTCTTCAAGGACAGGAAGCTGCTCTTCAAGGACAGGAAGCTGCTCTTCAAGGACAGGAAGCTGCTCTTCAAGGACAGGAAGCCGCTCTTCAAGGACAGGAAGCCGCTCTTCAAGGACAGGAAGCCGCTCTTCAAGGACAGGAAGCCGCTCTTCAAGGACAGGAAGCCGCTCTTCAAGGACAGGAAGCCGCTCTTCAAGGACAGGAAGCCGCTCTTCAAGGACAGGAAGCCGCTCTTCAAGGACAGGAAGCCGCTCTTCAAGGACTGGAAGCCGCTCTTCAAGGACAGGAAGCCGCTGTTCAAGGACAGGAAGCCGCTGTTCAAGGACAGGAAACCTTTAAGATAAAAACGGCGTCCCCTCTCTCCGCATCAGTGGTTTCCTGTCCTTGCTGGGCGGAGCCTTTACCTGTATGGTGGCATCACAGATGAAGAGGATTCCCAGGCCTGGGCCGGTCGGCAGCGGCAGGGCTCCTTCTCTGCTAGTTGAAAGCCGGTCATTACATAAATCCTATGGTAGGACCTGGAAAACGTTTTTTTTCCTATCGCCACGACAGCACCCCTACGAGAGAGGGGATCCGCCCACCTTCCGGACAGGAACCTACAGGATTTAAAGGGGCGGTCCCCCTCACCACTCCAGTTTGGGTTCCTGTCCGGACGGCGGGAGCCTGCAGACAGCAGCTTACCCGGGCCTCCATGCCTCTGCGCGGTATCTTCTAGGAACGGCAGAATCGGGGGCTCGGAAGCAGCGTCGGGGGTGTCCTGCGTGCAGACCCCCCCTCTTCTGGCCATGAGGAGCGCGTCCCAGGAGTCGGGCAGTGCCGCCCTGGTCCGCGGTTGAGCGCGGTGTGCAGCGTCCACACCGGCGCTGGTGAACCCGGAAGTAGTTGGTACGCTTCCGGGGTAAGCCGGGGGAGGAGCGCGGCAGCACTGTAAAAGAGCGGCGCCTATGGAATGATGCGTGCAGCCATGTCCTCAGTAGGGGACGCCGAGCACCCTTATGGAGAGGGAACGGAGCAGCGCAGTAAGAGCGGTAGTGGCCGCTCCAGGAGAAGCAGCAGCAGCGTGGTACGGGGGCAGCAGCGTGCGAGCGCCCCAGCGTCACATTTGGATCCTACTCCTCCAGAACCGGTATTCACAGAATCGGCCTTATGGTGAGTGTTAAATCAGACACCTGATGCTGATATGGTCTGTTATTTGTGCTTTGTTTTAGGGGAAAAAAACCACTAAATCTAAACATAAGCAATGTGCTCTATGCATGACTCCAATGTCTGACAGTTATACCAAAAGGCTGTGTCAGGCTTGCATCTCTCAGACCTTAAAAGAGGAAGCTCCCCTTCGGTCATCAGACCTTAGAGCGGTCATCAGGGAGGAAATTAGCTATTCCCTTAGAGGCAGCCGCCAGGAAAGGTCGGGCAGGGACGTATCGCCAGGATCTAGTCTGTCCCTGCAAGAAGGGGAATGTTCCCGCTCTTCATCTCCATCCTCCTCTGATGAAGAGGGAAGGCCTTGTTTCTCGGTGGATAACATGGACAGGTTAGTTAAAGGAGTCCGAGCTACCATGGGTGTTCAAGAGAGCAAGGAACCAAGGTCCGCACAGGACATAATGTTTGCGGGCTTGTGCCAGTGGAGTCGTAAGGCATTCCCGGTTGTGGATACAGTTAAGACTCTTATAAAGAGAGAATGGGATAAACAGGATAAAGGTTTCCTCCTGTCATCAGCCAAAAGAAGGTATCCCTTTGAAGACAATGATCTGGCAGAGTGGATGAAAGTCCCGAAAGTCGATGCAGCGGTGGCTTCTACGTCTAAAGCCGGTACTTTGCCGCTGGAGGACGTGGGCCTTCAGAAAGATCCGTCAGATAGGAAGATGGACATGTTTTTGAGAAAAGTATGGGAGTCAACTGCAGGGGCGTTCAAACCTGCCATCTCTAGTACGTGTACGGCTATATCCGTCATGGTGTGGATATCCCAGCTGGAGGAACAGCTGAAGTCCAAGGTGCCCAGAGACAAGATGCTGAACTCCCCTTCACGTATTTGCGAAAGGGTGGCGTATTTAGCGGATGCATCGGTGGATTCTTTAAAACTAGCGGCAAGATCAGCAGGTCTCTCAAACGCTGCTCGCCATGCCTTATGGCTTAAGACCTGGAAAGGGGATGCCCAGGCGAAAGCTAAACTGTGTACAATACCGTGTAGGGGTGAGTACCTGTTTGGCCCGGTATTGGATGATATCCTAGCTAAGGCTGAGGATAGGAAGAAAGGTTTTCCTAAAGCTTTCAATCCTACCTTTAGGAATACCTTCAGGAGACGCTTCCAATACAGAAAACCTTACCACAACCGAGACTGGGAACCATCAGACCCGAAAAAGAAAGGTTCGGACTTTAATGCTTCATCATCTTCCTCAAGAAGAAGAAGGAATTATCGTTAATAAAGATCTTCCAGTAGGGGGCAGGTTAAAATACTTCTATGCTCAGTGGGCCAAAATAACTTCGAGCAATTGGGTTCTGGGTACAATTAATTCAGGGTTAAAATTAGAGTTCCGGGAAAGTCCTTCTGAATTTTATATCTTGACTGCCCCTGATTCCTTAGACCAACAAAAGGCCCTTGAAAAAGAGGTCCAAATGTTAAGACGGAAGAAAGTCATAGTGGAGGTTCCAAAACATCAGCAGGGGAAAGGGTTCTATTCCCCTTTATTTTTAATCTCCAAGCCAGATGGATCCTTTCGAACCATCATAAACTTACGGAGATTGAACAAACATCTAGAGTATCATGCCTTTAAGATGGAATCTATTAAAACGGCGACTAAACTACTTTTTCCCAGATTTTATATGACAGTCCTGGATTTAAAAGATGCGTATTACCATCTGCCCATTCACCAGGATCATCAACAATTCCTCAGAATGGCGGTGCGCTTAAACGACCAGGTCAGACACTTTCAGTTTGCTGCAATGCCCTTTGGTCTATCTATGGCACCGAGGGTGTTTACTAAAGTCATGGCAGAAGTAATGGCCCATGTCAGAGAACAGGATACATTAATTGTACCCTACTTGGATGACTTCCTGGTAGTGGGGAATTCCTTTTGCCAGTGTAGTACTCGCCTAAATCATGTAATATCTTCCTTACAGGACTTGGGTTGGATAGTCAATATGGAGAAGTCAAGACTCGAACCATCAATAACTCAGACTTTCCTAGGTATTCTGCTAGATTCGGAAGAGCAACAATGTTTCCTTCCGGAAGAGAAAAAGCAGAGGATTGTGCACAAAGTCAGTACGGTAACAAGGAAACCAGATCTGACTTTAAGAGACGCTATGTCCCTGCTGGGATCTCTAACGTCCTGTATACCAGCCGTCCAGTGGGCTCAATTCCACACTCGAGTGTTGCAGGCCCAAGTCTTGGATACAGAGAGGAGTCTTCAAGGGCAATTAGGCGGAAGACTCAGGCTGTCCACCGCCACTCTACACAGTCTGAGATGGTGGTTAAACAGGAGACATTTAGGAAAAGGAGTACGCTGGAGTATAGTACCAGACAACACGGTCACAACCGATGCCAGTCCAATAGGTTGGGGAGCTCACATAGATGTTTGGACTCAAGGGCAATGGTCTCTCTTAGAGGCTCAAGAGTCCTCAAATTGGAAAGCGCTCACGGCAGTAAAGAAGGCCTTACTCAGGTTGCTTCCATCTCTGCAGGATTCACATGTAAGAGTCCAGACAGACAACACAACAGTAGTGGCGTATCTCAACCATCAAGGGGGTACAAGGTCAAGATCCCTAATGAACACCGCCACAGATATACTCAAAGTAGCCGAAGCCCACTTTCGCTCTCTATCAGCTGTTCACATTCGGGGAGAGCTCAACACAGAGGCAGATTACCTCAGCCGTCATTCTCTACGTCAGGGAGAATGGGTTCTAAATCGACAGGTGTTCAGACAGATAGTAGACCTGTGGGGATTGCCCGTTA